>NW_028261389.1:81529621-81742121 GCF_051295495.1 Thamnophis sirtalis
TGGTCCCAGGCATTGATTTGCTCTTAGTGGCAATCGGCTGCTTGATTGAACCAGGCAACAGCTGGCATCTCGGAGCAATTCCTCTTTCTGGGCAAGGGGGCTATTCAGGGAACAAAGACCCAGCCCTGGAACATGGAAGGAAGAGGGGAAGGGGTCAAGGGGTCTTAATGAAGCAACCGAGAACTTGAAAGGGAAAAGGTTCCCCTCGCACCTATGTGCTAGTCGTTCCCGACTCTAGGGGGGCGGTGCTCATCTCCGTTTCAAAGCCAAAGAGCCAGCGCTGTCCGAAGACGTCTCCGTGGTCATGTGGCCGGCATGCTTCAACGCCAAAGGCGCACGGAACACTGTTCTCTTCCCACCAAAGGTGGTCCCTGTTTTTCTACTTGCGTTTTTACCACTGGCCTAAAACTAGCCCAGGTTCTCATTCACTGCAAATTATGTTCCTCTTTGCTGTAGGTCAGGAATGAAAACGTACTTAGAAGAATGTGTGGGTTGTGGTCAAACCTGAAAGTCAAGTTTGGTCAGAAGGCACACCTGTAAATCTCCACTCCTAGGTGGTTCCTCTTGGTAGGAGGCCCACAGGTTCCCCATAGACAAACATTGTAAAGAAAAGAACATTACAAAAATTGCATGTTCTCCTGTAGGTGAATTATGAGTAAAAGTTCAGAAGATGACCTAAAGAATATTGGTTGGATCCCTTCCTCCCTTCCTTCCTTCCTTCCTTCCTTCCTTCCTTCCTTCCTTCCTTCCTTCCTTCCTTCCTTCCTTCCTCCCTCCCTCCCTCCCTCCCTCCCTCCCTCCCTCCCTCCCTCCTCCTCCCCCTTCCTCTCTCTTTCCCCTCCTCTCCTCTCCTCTCCTCTCCCTCTCCCCTTCTCCTTCTCTTTCTCATTCTCCCTCCCTTCCTCCACCCCTCCTCCCCCTTCTCTCTCTTTCCCCTCCTCTCCCTCTCCCCTTCTCCTTCTCTTTCTCATTCTCCCTCCCTTCCTCCATCCCTCCTCGCTGCAGTGTTAGAACACAAGGAATAAATTCTACTTAATCCTAGCAAAATACATATTTATTTTGAGCTCCCAAAAAGCAGGCTACCTTTGAATAAACTAGCTACAAGACCCAGATGTTATGACCCCCTTGAGAGATTTTGGTGGCAAATTTCACAGCTTCAGTTACACAACCTCAACTGGTAACAATAAGTTACCCCAAACTGTTAAAAACCCAACCAAACCCTCAGAAGGAAAATGTTTTGTTCCTTGCCACAAATTTGCTGCATGACCATTTCACTTTCGGCGAGTCTTTAAGTAGGACTAGAAGGGGAGGTCTGGAGCAGCCCCTCCTCACCCAAACCTCTCCCTTCCATAGTTCAAACACAAAGGGCCCTGAGGAGCAAAAAACGGGGGAGCAAATCCATGGAGCAATTTAGTGCGGTTCCCCGAGTTGCTGCTACTACTGTTGTGAGTGAATTGTGCAATATTTAATGCTTTTTAAAAAGGCAAACGTCCCTTTCTCTACTAACCGTTTGCAAACGTTTTCCTCCGCAGCTTTCTCGTGCGCTTCTGGGGAATACCTGGAGATGAAGAACCAGGTTTGCAGCAAATGCGCCGAAGGGACTTACTCGCTGGGAAGCGGGATCAAATTCGACGAATGGGACGACCTGCCGGCAGGATTCTCTAACGTGGCCACGTACATGGACTCCGCCCTTGGCTCAACCGAGAGCAAAGCAGACAGCTGTGCCAAGTAAGGACCTGGCGGATCTTCTGCTCCCCAGGGCATTGTTGAGGACCAGCCCCTTCTTCTCCTTATGGATGCCAAGGCGCCAATAGTAGCCGGAAGATGCCAGCTAGAGCAGTGTTTCTCAACCTTGGTGACTTTAAGTCCTGTGGACTTCAACTCCCAGAATCCCCCAGCCAGCTATGCTGGCTGGGGGATTCTGGGAGTTGAAGTCCACAGGACTTAAAGTCACCAAGGTTGAGAAACACTGAGCTAGAGGATGTAAACTTGTGCTTCCCTGGCAATCATCCGGCCTAGGTTTAGCATTCAGAAGGCCGGGATTCTCCTAGAGATCCGTGTTGCAAAAGAGCCTGAGGATGTATCACACAATTATTGGATGCAGAATCTTGGAAACTAGCTGGTCCAATCTTTGTCCAGTGTAGGAAGCTTTGTTGTGACGTTCCTGGTTGATGGTCACCCGTCCTGTCTTTATTTAAGTATCTCTAGCAAAGGCTGTTATGTGTCAGCTGGGTTGACAAAGCCACGAATGAGGAGGTGATGAGCCGCCTGGGGAAGCCGAGAGAAATCATCAAAGCCATTAAAAAGAGAAAGCTAGAAGATTTCGGACACGTGATGCAACACCCAGAAAATACGGCCTCCTTCACTTAATCTCAAAGATTGAAGGCAAAGGCAGTCCGAGGGGCTCTCGAGAGCCTTCTCCAAAATGTCCCCAATCAGAAAGCACCCATTCTCCGGCGCTCGGCCTTCCTTGTGGTCCAACCCTCACAGCCACACGTAAACCCTGTAGCCTTGGCTGGAAAAGGAAATGGCCACCCACTCCTGTATCCTGGCCAGGGAAACCCCATAGACAGTAGTATCGAAAAGGAAATAGACCCGTTAAAAAAATCTTTGCCTTCTTTAAGAAAAACGAACTCCCTTCCCCGATTCCAGTTGTTTAGTAAACAGCCTATTGACACAGGCCAAGTAAATAATTAAATAAAGAGGCTATAAGTCAGAGGTGTCAAACACAAATCCTGCGGGCCAGATCCTGCCTGCGATGTCAGATCCAGCCCGTGGGAAAATGTAAGGGCCCCGCCCGTTTCGCTTCGGCCCAGTCTACCCAATGCAAAGAGGAAACATGCCAACGATTTGGGGAGTGGTGTCAAGCTGGCCATGCCCACCCAATCATCCACGCCCACTCAGTCACAGCCACCGGGTCGGCCACACCCTATGAGTGGTGTCAAGCTGGCCATGCCTACCCAGTTATCCACACCACCGAGTTGGCCACGCCCACCGAGTCGGCCATACCCCATGAGTGGCGTCAAGCTGGCCACACCCACCCATTCAGCCATGGCCACCTGTCCCCCCCCCCCCCCCCACCACCAAGGTCAACCACAGCCCTGATGCAGCCCTCAAATGAGATTGTGTTGGACACAATCTGGCGTAAGCGAACAGCTCCAGATATCTATCCATCCGAGAGGCCCGGCTGGGATCACACAAGGCTTTGTTTCTCGTTATATTTGTTGCAGATCTTCGTGGGCCCCTCGTGGGAATTACATTGAGTCCAACAGGGACGACTGCACCGTCTCTTTAATCTACACCGTCCACCTGAAGAAACCCGGCTCCGTCTTCTTCGAGTACCAGTATATTGACAACAACATCTTCTTCGAGTTCTTTGTAAGGGCAAATCTCTGCGCTCGACTCACCTTGAATCGATGCAGGTTTATATTTAGGGATTCCCCCTTTTCGTGTCCCAGAGAGCTACGGTTCTGGCGGTGGTTGAGTCCTTCAGATGCCCCCTCCTCATCCCTACTCCATGGCTTTAAAAGCCAGCGCAGCATTTCGTGGCTAGAGAAATCAATTCCCTAATCCTGCGTTGTCAAACAAAGGTGGACTTTGAAACTGACTCAAAGAGAAGAGGGCACGGGGCAGCGATTATAGTCCTTATTCTGCAGTTGCTGAGATACCTAGGAGACAGGTGGTGTCTTCAAACTTGGCAACTTTAAGCATAGCTGGCTGGAGAATTCTGGGAGTTGAAGTCCACAAGTCTTAAAGTTGCCAAGTTTGGGAACCCCTGCCATAAGGGGAGCCGCCCATCACTTTTAATTGAGAATCTTTTAGTTTTCAGAGTGTTTGAATTAAGAACCTTTCGGTGTTTGCTTTTCTTAAGCAGACAAAACCACTGAAAACATCAGCTTGAAACTTCCAGAGGTTCTTCTAGAAACATCTACAGACTCTGAGCCACGTTGGGTAGCGAGGACCACATCGGATGGACTCTGTAACCCTTGAAGGGACCTTGGAGGTCTACTAGTCCAACCCCCTGCTCACGCAGGAGAGCCTATATATCTGACCTATAAATGGCTGACCAATCTTTTCCTAGGGCTACGAAACCCATACTTCAAATGTTACAAAGCCCATCCTGCACGGCCCTCAGGGGTGATGTGATGTGAAGGAGAGAAGTCAGTGGGACTGAGACACAGGAGATCCTCTCCGTCCGAGGTGGCGTAGTGGTTAGGGTGCAGTACTGCAGGCCACTTCAGTTGACTGCAGTTCTGCAGTTCGGCAGTTCAAATCCCACCGGCTCAAAGGTTGACTCAGCCTTCCATCCTTCCGAGGTGGGTAAAATGAGGACCCGGATTGTGGTTGGGGGCGATATGCCGACTCTGTAAACCGCTTAGAGAGGGCTGAAAGCCCTATGAAGCGGTATATAAGTCTAACTGCTATTGCTATTGCTATTGCTATTTTTAAAAAGTTAAGAGGGCTGCAGTGGTTCAGTTGAAACGCTGAAACCAGGACCAGCCTTGTTGATCACCTGCCCAACGAACATTGCTGCCTAGCGCTCTGCTTTTTGTTATACGTTGCCCTCTGACAATTGGAGGCACAACATCTTTCAAGGCGCGTTTGTTCCTGTTAAGCGACAGGGAGAAAAGCATTGGATATTCCCTCTCCCAAGGCAGCTGAGCTGGTTCCTAGCCTGCCTACGGAATCCGACTGCTCCAGGGTCTCAGCCTGATGGTTTTCAAGTGATTTGCCAGCTTCCTGGCGTGTGACCTGGGTACAAACCACACGAGAATCTACAAACCACAAAGGCTTTTCCTACGCCAAGAAACCTCACCGTTACTTAGCAAAGCTTTGCTTTTCACCAGGAGGAAGGGCAACCCTAGGTTTTGTGCCAGTCATGGCTAACCCTTTTGTCGTCGTGTGCCGAAACTGCACGCCCGGACCCATAATGCAATGCGTGTGGGACACACAGCCCCGCCCCTGCGCATGCACGCGCAAATCCCACCCCCCAGTGCCCCGTTTTGGGCCTAGTAGGCCTCCCTGCAGCAAAAACAGGTCGTGAGGAGGCTTGCACCGCCCCATCTGCATTCCCCCTGACCCCCATGCGTGCTCACGTGGCTCTCCCCCTCCTCCACGCATGCATCTCCCGCATGCATCCTGCCTCCTGCGCATGCACAGCAGAGACCCAAACATCAGTTGGCCGGGAGGAGGCGCACGCGTATGCGCGGTGGAGCTGGGCTCGGGTGTCTGCCCCACGTGCCATGGGCTCCCCATCACGGTTTTATGCACAGCACGGTTTCCTTCCCTTCCCATCGGTCCCCCGTAACTCCCCTGACTCTGCAAATGGGGCGATGGCCCCCCGTGACTCCCTTTGCGACAGGGCAAGGCGTAGGTCGCACAAACCCTCATTGTTTGTTTGCCCTTAGGATTTATCCTGACTTTGTTTTTTTTTTTCCAGATCCAGAACGACCAGTGCCAAGAGATGGACTCCGCCAGTGACAAGTGGGTGAAACTGACAGATAACGGAGAATGGGGCTCCTATTCTGTAAGTGGGGCTTTTTGGGGCTTCGGTCGGAAGTTCTTGGTCTTTCAAAGCGAGGCGTTTTTTAGAGCGATGCTGTTGTGCTCAGAACATCCCAAAGTGGTCCAAGCCACGTCCCAAGGTCAGAAGGACTTAGCTCTAGATCTGACCATTGGTGCCCTGGCTGGACGAGGCTCCGGGGTTTTAACAGGGGACAAATTTCATGGCCAGATTTTCTGACCTCAGGCTGTTTTGACCTCAAAACCTTTTGTGAGTCTCTATCACTTGATGGCTGAATAATGAAGTGCTAACAGCCCAAAAGGACATGTTTTTTTAAAGAATATATATATATATATTGTTACTCTGTCATTCTGTCCTTCCTGTCTTCCTTCCTTCCTTCCTTCCTTCCTTCCTTCCTTCCTTCCTTCCTTCCTTCCTTCCTTCCTTCCTAATCACTGGAGGTTTTAAAGCGATTAGACAGCTATTTGTCTGAAATGGCTGAGGGTTTCCTGCTTGAGCAGAGGGTTGGACTAGAAGACCTCCAAGGTCCCTTCCGATTTTGTTACTCTGTCATTCTGTTCTTCCTCCCTCCCTTCCTTCCTTCCTTCCTTCCTTCCTTCCTTCCTTCCTTCCTTCCTTCCTTCCTTCCTTCCTTCCTTCCTTCCTTCAGAATCACTGGAGGTTTTAAAGAGATTAGACAACCATTTGTCTGAAATGGCTGAGGGTTTCCTGCTTGAGCAGAGGGTTGGACTAGAAGACCTCCAAGGTCCCTTCCAACTCTGTGATTCTATGAATGGTCTCACCTCTGCTGCTTCACCTGGACTGACGAAGTGGGGCAGTCACTAATTGACTAGGCTTATGCTTTACACTAAGCCAGAATATGACCGGTTCATTTTGTGACTTAGTGCCACAAATTGTTATGCTTGGTTATGGAAATCTGTGCTGTAACGAGAGAAGCCGCTGCAGCTTACTTAAAAATATACATATATATATATCCCTGGCTTTAAACGATGCAATTGATGGTTGAAAAAAAGCATTTAAGTGGGACTGCTTGAGTCTTTTTATAAGCAGCCTCCCAGAGAACTCCAGTTTTCCATATTCACAGTAAGGATAAAGCAGTTCCGTTTTGGGACCCTGTTCCTGGTGTGAGGACTGTCTTCAGAACGGTGGAGAGAAACCTCGCACAAAGTGCTCGATGGTGTGAGACACTCCGTTCCAGTTGCACGCCCATTGGCCTTATCACACGTGTCAACATTTCTGAGCAAACTAATGGGCTGAGCCAACAGGGAGAGGCTTCCCGTTTAGAAAGCAACTCCTTTCCTCCTTGTTTGGATTTGAGGAGGGGTGTGGGAATTGTGAGTGCTTGTGTTGTGGTGTGTCTCGTGTGTGTATGTTTAAATTGGGTTGTCGCTGTGTTTGGCTCCAGTTAGTTAATGCCTTCAAGGCACCTTCAGCAAAACGAGGCGTGGTGACTCAAAACTTCACATCAATCTCAGTGTCCCAAAGGTGCTTTTTTTTCAGGAGGCAACTGGACTTTCTGGTTTTTCTCCGAAGAGGTTTCGCTTCTCCTCCGAGAAGCTTCTTCGGCTCTGAGTGGATGGTGGGAGATGGAAGGATTTATGCTCCTTGTAAACAGAACTGGTCCTCTGCATCCTTCGAGAGGGTGTTTGAAGCACTTGGAGGTTCCTCAGGGCCACCTGAGTGGTGCAAACGGTTCCTCCAGTGAGCAATTTTTTCCCCAGGAACAATTCTCACCACTCAGGTGGCCCTGAGGACACAGAGGGACCTCCAAGTGCTTCAACCACCCTCTCGAAGGATGCAAATGCCCAGCTGCCTGCAAGGAATATCAATCCTTCCATCCCCCACCATCCAGTCAGAGCTGAAGAAGCTTCTGGGAGGAGAAGCGAAATGTCTTTAAAAAAACCCAGAAAGTCCAGTTGCCTCCTGAAAAAAGAGCTCCTTTGGGACAACCGGGATCCGGGTGACGGAGAATCTCTACAGACTATCAATCTCACCGCTTCCTTAATCTATTTATTTATTTTTTACATTACCTTCTATGAGCATTTGGCTAGTCAGAGATTTATACTTGCCAGGAAAAACCTTTAAGTGTCTCTTGACTAAAAGACCGGACTGCCACTTCTCTGAAATGTGTAGGGTCTCCTGTTTGAGCAGAGGGCTGGACTAGAAGACCTCCAAGGTCCCTTCTAACTCTGTTATTCTGTCATTCTGTTCTCCTTCCTTCCTTCCTTCCTTCCTTCCTTCCTTCCTTCCTTCCTTCCTTCCTTCCTTCCTTCCTTCCTTCCTTCCTTCCTTCCTTCCTTCCCAATCACTGGAGGTTTTAAAGAAGAGATTGGACAGACACTTGTCTGAAATGGTTTAGGGCAGTGTTTCTCAACCTTGGCAACTTGAAGATGTCCGGACTTCAACTCCCAGAATTCCCCAGCCAGCGAATGCTGGCTGGGGAATTCTGGGAGTTAAAGTCCGGACATCTTCAAG
The DNA here is from genome assembly GCF_051295495.1 of Thamnophis sirtalis. Taxonomy (NCBI): domain Eukaryota; kingdom Metazoa; phylum Chordata; class Lepidosauria; order Squamata; family Natricidae; genus Thamnophis; species Thamnophis sirtalis. Next base: position 81,537,621 of record NW_028261389.1, read on the forward strand.
TTGCCAAGGTTGAGAAACACTGGTTTAGGGTCTCCTGCTTGAGCTGTGGGCTGGACTAGAAGACCTCCAAGGTCCCTTCCATCTCTGTTATCCTTAAGACAGTGACTCCTGCTTGAGCAGGGGGTTGGACTAGAAGACCTCCAAGGTCCCTTCCAACTTTGTTATTCTGTCATTCTGTTCTCCTTCCTTCCTTCCTTCCTTCCTTCCTTCCTTCCTTCCTTCCTTCCTTCCTTCCTTCCTTCCTTCCTTCCCCATCACTGGAGATTTTCGCAAAGAGACTGGACAGTCACTTGTCTGAAATGGTTTAGGGTCTCCTCCCTGAGCAGTGGGCTGGACTAGAAGACCTCCAAGGTCCCTTCCAGCTCTCCTGCGATTGATTCATTGGCCTCTTTCTCTGACATCCGGTCTGTGCTGTGCTTACTCTGTGTTTCTGGAGTACTAACACTCCAGTCCTTCCTCCCTTCCTTCCCAGGTAGCGCTGAAATCAGGAACGAATATCTTGTACTGGAGGACGACCGGGATCCTGATGGGGTCGCAGGTGGTCAAGCCCATCCTTGTGAAAAACATCACAATCGAAGGTGAGTCAATATGACAATTTTGTTCTCATTGCAAGGAACGAGAACTCTTGTCTTATAGTAACCACTCTTGTATTTTTAGGGACTTAAAAGAGTTCTATTCTCTATTTTTCTTTTTTTTTTCTTTTTCTTTCTTTTTTTTTCTTTTCCCTAAAAATTGTTTTTTTCCCTTATAATTTTAGTGTAAAATACAAAATGAATAGACCAATGAATACTAGAAATACACCGAAGCGAGGTGTAGAGGGAAAGAAGAGGGGGGAATTAAGAGGGAGTGAGAAGGGAATGTAAGGAGGGTGAGATGGTGGGAAGGGGAGAAAGGAATGGCTGAGGGGGAAGGGAAGTAGAAGAGGGGATTGTTGGAAGGGGGAAATGAAAGTTGGAGGGGTAGAAGGAAGGGTGTATGTAGGATAGAAGTGTTATGAGTTGTATTTATTGCTTTTTTTTTCTTTTTAACTGCACAGTATTTAAGTGATTGTATAAAGGAAAATGAAAATGAAATAAAATGTTTGAAGGGAAAAAAAAGAGTTCTATTCTGCTTTTCTTCAAAAATCAAAAATAAAATCAAAAGACGTATCGTGCAAAATCGGTCATAAAAGCACCTTGATTCTAAAAAGCATTTCTTCAAGGAAAGCCAAATAGCAGAAAGAAAAGGGAAAAATAACTGGGGAGAGAGGATTAAATCAGAACGCAAAGAAAATGGAGAATAAAAATAAATAAATCCCAATGCCTTGAGTGGTATTTTTTCAGAGTGACGCTTTCTCTCCAAAGGCACACATTTTCATGAGGCTCAGCTCAGCCGATCAGCCGCATAGCTGGTGGATGGGGCACCAACAGGAAACCCCCCCAAGTTGAAAAGGAATCCTTTAAAAAAGTAAAAATAACAACAATAATAATAATTTTAAAAATCCTGGAAAAAGGGACTGCCTTTTTCTATACCGTGGCCAGGGAAACAATATAGACCTGTTCATGGAGACTCCAGGAATTTAGATCAACTTGTGAGAATCTTTATATTTGCAGCTGGAATGGGGAATGTATAGGAGAAGACTTAAAAGGAAAACGTGAAGTTTCTGATTTTTGATTTCTTATTCTTACTTTGCCACTCTTATATCTCTCTGAGGGAGATGGGAGGTTAAGAAATAGGGAATATATCTATCTATCTATCTATCTATCTATCTATCTATCTATCTATCTATCTATCTATCTATCTATCTATATTAATGTACACTAGTTGAGTAAATACAGCAGTTTGATGGATGAGTTAGTTACTAGGAGAACAGTGACACCTGCTGGATAGAAACGAATCCGCAGGGGAAATAGTAGTTTCACTGTGGCTGAATATTAGTAGCAGGTGAAAAACTAAAATTCATATTGAAGCAATATCTTCAGGAGCTCAATTTGTGATTTATAGAACAGTAGATAGAATAATATCATTAAGCAAAATGGTCGCTTTTTTGTAGAACAGCAACAAGAAGAAATGCATTGGGTGGGGAAATAATTATACTTTCTAATTTATGTGCAATTTTGTAAGTTGTGCAAATTTTATTATTATGATATGGGAGCAATCTGCAAAAAAATTTGATTGCAGTCTATGGAATGGATTACACTAAGGATTCTTTTTCAATATGTTTTGAGAGAGACAGACGTTTTGCTCCCATCTGCCTCCCAGGAATTCCTCTTCTTCCCACCTCAGCCCTTTTTTAAAACCTCTCGGCCAAACTTTTGAATGAAAGTGGACACTGAGTGTAGAAGAAGACATGCATCCCTAGGTGTCAAAGGGATTCACAGAACTTTATTCTTCAGCTGTCATTTGAAGAAAAGCGAGCCCTTTCGTTCAATAGCGCTCTTGAATTTTTAAAAAGAAAGTAGATCTGTTATTTGTGTTAAGTTTTTTAATACATCCTCCTCTTTTTAGCTTATAAAGAGGCCTCCGGCTAACTGGAGAAAATTCTAGGTAAATAGAATTTTGAATTTTGTAGCTAAACAGGGATTGAACGTCAGATAATCTTGCTCCAATCCAGCATTATGCACTTCAGAATATACTCATAGATAGATAGATAGATAGATAGATAGATAGATAGATAGATAGATAGATAGATAGATAGATAGATAGATAGATGGATGATAGATAGATAGATAGATAGATAGATAGATAGATAGAGATAGAGATAGAGATAGAGATAGAGATATATAGATAGAGATATAGAGATATAGAGATATAGAGATATAGAGATAGATAGAGATAGATAGAGATAGATATAGAGATATAGAGATATAGAGATATAGAGATATAGAGATATAGAGATATAGAGATAGATAGAGATAGATAGAGAGATATAGAGATATAGAGATAGATATTTAAAGTCACAACCCCTGGTATGCCCCAATTATGGGAGGAAGCTAACTGCTTCCATTCTCTGTCAATTGGCTCGTCACAAGAGTCCATCACGAGAGAAACCCAATATTTTTACTGTTGCCTTTGTTATATTTGTGTTTTTTTATTTGTGCTGATAAATAAATAAAGGGAGACTAGTATAGATCTATTTCAAGCTATTTAGCTCTCATCAGCTAGCCGTACCCTTACTGGGATTCGAACCTGGGCTATATTACATATTCCAAGACGTCTGCCTAATATGTAATATAGCCCAGGTTCGAATCCCAGTAAGGGTATGGCTAGCTGATGAGAGCTAAATAGCTTGAAATAAATCTATACTAGTCTCCCTTTATTTATTTATCAGCACAAATAAAACACACACACACTTAAATACACACACACACACACATCCCTTGATTATTGCAATTGGAACCTGCTTCTGGGTGGCTGTGTACTTTCTAAATGGCTCTCTCCCCACGCTTCTTTCTCTGCAGGGGTGGCCTACACGTCTGAATGCTTTCCCTGCAAACCGGGCACCTTTAGCAACAAATCAGGTTCCTCCCTGTGCGAAGTCTGTCCAAGAAACACCTACTCAGAGAAAGGGGCCAAGGAATGCACCAGGTGTCCAGAAGCCACCCATTACTCAGGTACTTTCCCTTCTCCAAGGACCACCGGACGGCCCACTTCTGTTGGGTGGAGATGTTTCCTCAAAGCTAAGGAAGATTTCAGGCCGATTCGAAGATTAGAGATCCACTTTTTATGAAGGCAGCTCTAAGAACTCATAGCCAGCCTCCTAAAGGCTGTGCAGGATCTGGTTTTTTTTGGGGGGGAGAGGGGGTGGTGGCCGTTTTTGTGAAAAACGGGCAGTTTTTTGCTCCCCAGGCCCCCCCCCCCAGGAGCACTTAGCAGGCCTCTCAAACTCTCGGCATGCCCCGTTTTTCACAAAAAAATAATAATAATGGGAGGCCTGCAGAGTGCAAAAACTTTTTTTTTTTTAATTTGCCTCTTCAAAATCTTGGTGCATCTTGTACTCCGGTGCGTCTTATACTCCCAAAAAATACGGTAATGCAACTCCACCTCCTCTTTTATTAGGTCTGTTTCTTTTAGACAATTTAAATCCCTCTAGGTGTGTATTCCATTGGCAGGGTTTCATCCCACCAAGTAATGGCATTAATGCCATAGTTGCCCAATTAATCTGTGGGATAGTTTAAAAACGGGCAGGAGATTCACGCATGCACGCACAGAGGGCTGGGCAACCCCCCCCCCTGCTCATCTGGCCTATTGTTGCTTCCAGGAGGTTGCAGGGATGCCTACTAGGCCCAAAATGGGGCATGGGGGGGGGCTTCTGGGTGCATGCTCACGGGGGGGGGGGCAGGGTGCCACGGGGCTGTGTGTCATGCACACATTGCATTAAGTCTGCGGGTGTGCAGTTTCGGCACACAACGACAAAAAGGTTAGCCGCCACTGGCACAGGGTCTCCTGTTTGAGCAGGGGGTTGGTCTAGAAGACCTCTGAGGTCCCTTCCAGCTCTGACTCTTGCTTCTCCCCCAATGGAAGAAGAAAAAAACCCCCGCACCTTCAGTGTTTCGTGTCTCGTGTCTTTTCCTTTCAGACGAAGGATCAGGCCAGTGTCTGGAACGCCTTCCTTGCTCCAACAAGGACTTCTTCCAAATCCACACTCCCTGCGATCGGGAAGGGAAAGTGAGTTGCCTCCCTCCCCCTGCCTGCTCCCCGTCCCAAGTCCTCCCAGTCCGTGTGTCCAATGGGGACGTCGCAGTGGGTCACCCGTCAGAAGCCTCCCCTCGGGAGTCTCCTCCTGTGGCCAGGGATCTGCTCCCGGGCATAAAAGTCTTTGGCTGGGCTGAACTCTGCTCCGTTCGTCCCGTAGGAGAGTAAAATGTTTGTTCCAGATGCCTTGTAGGGAGGCGGCTCCAGTTTCGAATGTCGAGGCAGAAAACCAGCCCACGCCTGACCTGGTTGCGCCTTCTGGATGTTGCCAATAGAAGGGAATATCTGTAGCTCAGGGTGGAGGATCCCTTGCTGGTCTCTGGGCTGGGGGGTTCTTTTGCAGATGTTTCATGACCCAGCTAGGTAGCTTTTTCAGTGTTGGAAAGGATCAAACCCCACTCCCTTCCAGCACTGACGATGTTACCTAGTTGGGTCACGAAATGTCTTCAAGAAAAGCACCGGAGAGCCCACAGTTCTTGATTTTTCAAGTTAATGCCCAAACAGTTCAGAGCTAGACTTCCGTGACATTGTGGTACTTTTCAAACATGCCGTAACTTAATCCTTACTCACTGTGTTCCCCCTTCCTGCTCTGGTTTCGGTGGCTGTGGAGAAGGAAGGTTCCCACTCTCCCATCAAATGTTGACTATAAATGTTGAACTACATGAATTTATCCAACACAGATAGTGGATAAATATTTTGCATGACTGTTCAACATCCAGACACTTCTTCAGCAGTAGCTGACCTTCAATGGTGTCTTGATTGCTGTGGACCGTGGGATTTAATTCACTTCATATTTGCCTCAGTCACTAACTTCCTTGTGTCTTCTCCAGGCCCACGCCTGGCTTCCACCTCCTGTTGGGTTGCTGTCAACCCTGAAGCTGGCCTGGCCTGAGGCCATTTTGAGGCTTCAGCACTGACAGACTAGAGCAGAGGCATGGGGAGGCCGGGAACAGAGATAGCTGGGGTGTTGTAGCCAAAGCAAAGTGCTTTCTCGTGGGAACCAAGGTCATTCCTGCAGGTGCTGGGAAGGAGGGGGCTGGAGCCACTGGACAGCATCCTGATTGGGCCACGTGACTTGATTGTTTTGAGAAAGTGAGAAACGTTTACTTTTAGTGAGGTGAAACCTGCGGGGATGTTCAGAGCTGGTTTTCACCAAGTCTGTGCCAATGCGACCTATCCGGTGAACGCATTCTTTGAGGAAATGGCCCGCCTGGGGGGGGTTTTCTTTGCTACGGGTGTCTGACTTGGAACCCGGCACCTGCTTCCTTCCCTCGCTCTCTTTTCCCTGCCTCCCTCTGACTGTCCCGCCTTCCTTAAGCCTCCGTCTTCCTTTCTGCGTCTCCTCGTTTCCAGACCCAGGTCATGTACAAGTGGGTGGAGCCCAGGATCTGCCAAGAGGACGTCTCCGAAGCGGTGAAGCTCCCTCCTTCGGGAGAGAAGAAAGAATGTCCACCTTGCAACCCGGGTTTCTACAACAACGGCTCCTCCTTCTGCACTCCGTGTCCAGCAGGGATGTTTTCTAATGGAAATCAGGGTATGAGAAACTGACCGGGACGGAAAGTCTGGATTAGCAATAGAAGCCCTCTCTTGTGGCCAGCCAGTGGCCAGTGGAGCTGGCAGCAGAGTCAGACAGGGAGGAGGGTTGGGGAGGAACATCGACCAGTCCTGGAGTCTGGGGAAGGCTCTGATGAAGGTCTCTGTATGGGAGGCAGAGAAGGGGCCAGGGCCATATGCCAGTTATCAGCTGCCTTCAGACATCAGTGAGGCAGAAGAACAGCTGGAGCCTGTTCCCAGTGTACGCATGCGCAGAGTTGCCAGACGAAGGGAGCAGCTAAAGAACAGGGGTCGACTTGGGAGTAAGGCCACAGGTGGACGGTGAATGGCCCCTCCCAGAGGGAATAAAAGAGGAGCGAAAGGGGAGTGGAGTTTGCAGGAGACAACCAGTTCGCTTAATTGGTTTGTGACTCTCCAAGACTCCTGGCCAAATTTTGCTCATATCGCCCTGTGGGTGGGCGCTTTGCTAGCAGCTGTGGTTCTTCTTTCCCAAGGACTGGCCCATAGATTTCCACTGCCCTCCTCTCCTCTGCCTTCTGTGCATCTGCGTGTCAGGCACTGGACCCAGCTGTTCCTCCTCTTCCTCATCAGTCGCTGACCCTGGCTCCCCCTCCTCCTCCTCCTCCTCCTCCTCCTCCTCCTCCTCCTCCTCCTCCTCCTCCTCTGATTTGGAGGGGCCGGCAGCTGACATGCCACAACAGGAAGGTCTTAATTCTCTCCTCCTCCTCCTCCTCTAGAGTGCAAGGCGTGTCCTGCTGGCACCGAACCAGTGCTTGGCCTGGAATACAAGTGGTGGAATACGCTGCCTCTCAACATGAAGACTTCTTGCTTCAACGTTGGGAACTCCAAATGCGATGGGATGAATGGTGAGCTGGCCTTTATCTTACATTCCCCGTCTCTATCGCACTGTTGCTCCAGACCCTGCAAGAGATGTTGGTGTCAGGCCTGCAGCCATCTTTCCTTTTGGGTCTCTGTCCTGCCACACTTTCCATTATTCTACCGTGCATTTTCTATGGTGGGAAAATGGGAGGCGGGGTTATACAGAGTTAGATGCTATGTAGCCATAACAACATTCTTTCCAGAAAGCCAAGGTCATCCTTTGTCTCTGCACCTCTGCACCTGACCAGATCTGGATGGGAGGAATCTGTCTTCATGGCAGTGGGAGATTGGATCATGTGATGGACTTGTGGGTGTGGGGGAAGGATCTTGAACTTTCAACTGGGTGGGGAAAACCGGGAAGCCTTCAGATTCGGGTTTTCCCAGATGTGCCAACGTGGCTCTCTTCATCAATTGGGACTTTGAGCAATACTTTGCCTCGGACTCTGATTTAATTTTGGAGGCTCTTTGTAACCCTGACAGTTGGATCAAGCCAAGCGTAGCGTTTCCTACAACGTCAAGAACTCGGTCTGTGGTTTTGTCCGAACCGGAGATAAGATTTTATCTGCTCTCATAATTTGGAGAGCATTTTCTCCTAAGCTTTAACCTTCACCTAAGGCTGAGCTGTGCGGTTAGGAAAAGCACATCCAACCGAGAGCAAAGGAAGATTTTCCTCCTAAGGAACTCAGCGGTCCGTGGCATGTTCTTCTTAAAGTGAGAAATGGGCCTGCTGTGCCTCCCAGAGACCCCCAAGGCCCCATTTCTTCTCTTAAAAAGTCCACAACCGTCTCCATCGATTGACCACGCTCGTTCGGGTGGCTCGCGGCATCTTCAGGTTGTCTCCATCGGCCCTTCTGGTGGCCAGAAGGTTGGAGATGGCCTCGGCTTGGACCTCTGGCCGGAAGTGGGAAGCGGTTCCGCTTCATGACCATTTGTCAATGTTCCTTGAAGGCCACTAAAGGAAGCCATGGTTCCTATACCTATGGGCAAGGGACGAGTCTCTCTCTGTGTGTGTGTGTAAAGAAAAGTGATTGGATTTAGGGAAGATTTGTTTACATTTTCAAAATCACGGGCGATCTTTTAGTTGGGACTTTCCTCTTTCAGGCTGGGAAGTTGCTGGCGATCACATCCGGAGCGGAGCAGGAGGCTCCGATAACGACTATCTCATTGTGAACCTCCACGTGCCAGGATTTAAGTAAGGAGCAGAGCCGTTTCCTCTCTCTTTTTTTAATTTTTATTTTTATTTTCCTACATATAACCCTTCCTTCCAAAGAAAAAATATTTTTTATTATCCAATATTATATCAGTTCCTCAACCCAGAACTTTTGTCATTTGCTCTTCTGCTTTCCATACACCCTATCATGCCTGGGATTCTGGGAGTTGAAGTCCACAGGACTTAAAGTCGCCAAGGTTGAGAAACACTGCTTTATTGTCTCGTAAAAATTAAGAAAACAGAACAGAAATAGCCTGCACAAGTCTAAAGATGCTCAACTTTTTATTTATTTATGAGAAATCCATTACTGAGTTTTAGGTAATGAAGATGTTCTTTTTTCAAGAGGCAGCTGGACTTTCTAGTTATTCTTTGAAGAAGTTTCGCTTCTCATCCAAGAGGCTTCTTCAGTTCTGAGCTTCTTCAGCTGAGCTCTGAGTTGAAGAAGCTCCTTGGATGAGAAGCGAAACGTCTTCGAGGAAAAACCAGAAAGTCCAGGTGCCTCTTGAAAAAAGAAGGTTTGGGACAGTGACTGGGAGAGGCATCTTGGAGTCTCAGTGGACAAACAGCTAAAGAGGAGCCAGCCGTGTGCAGCCAATGCAATCCTCAGTTGCATTAACAGAGGGATACAGTCAAGTGAAGTAGGAGGCTAAAACATAGGATGAACGGTTGCAGGAACTGGGCATGGCTAGTTTAGGGAAGAGAAGGACCAGGGGAGACATGAGGACGGTCTTCCGATATTTGGATGGCCCAGAGAGGAGGGGGTCAATCTATTTTCCAAAGGACCTGAAGGTCAAACAAGGAATAATGGATGGAAACTGACCAAGGAGAGATTCAACCTGGAAATAAGGAGGAATTTCCTGACAGTGAGAACAATCAACCAATGGAAGAGAAGTTGCCTTCAGAAGTTGTGGGAGCTCCATCAGTGGAAGCTTTCAAGAAGAGGCTGGACTGCCATTTGTCAGAAATGGTGTAGAGTCTCCTGCTTGGGCAGGGGGTTGGACTAGATGACCTACAAGGTCCCTTCCAACTCTTGTTAATCTGTATCTGGGCATAGCTAGTCTAGTGACGAGAAGGACCAGGGGAGACAGGATAGCATCTTCCAATATTGGAGGGGCTGCCACAGAGAGGAGGGGTCAAGCTATTCTCCAAAGCACCCGAAGGTCAAACAAGGAATAATGGATGGAAACTGACCAAGGAGAGATTCAACCTGGAAATAAGGAGGAATTTTCTAATAGAACAATCAACCCATGGAACAGAAGTTGCCTTCAGAAGTTGTGGGAGCTTCATCTCTGGAGGCTTTCAAGAAGAGACTGGACTGCCATCTGTCAGATATGGTGTAGGGTCTTCTGCTTGGGCAGGGGGTTGGACTAGATGACCTCCAAGGTCCCTTCTGACTCTGTTAATCTGTTAAAAAAGAACCATGACCTGGTTGACAGAGAATCTCCTTAGCAATAGCAATAGCAATAGCAGTAGACTTATATACCGCTTCATAGGCCTTTCAGGCCTCTCTAAGCGGTTTACAGAGAGTCAGCATATTGCCCCCAACAATCTGGGTCCTCATTTTACCCACCTCGGAAGGATGGAAGGCTGAGTCAACCCTGAGCCGGTGAGATTTGAACCGCTGACCTGCTGATCTAGCAGTAGCCTGCAGTGCTGCATTTAACCACTGCGCCACCTTGGCTCTTAGACAAACAGAAAGACGGGTTTTCATTTCTTGAGAGGAGCCCGTCTTGTGGCAGCTGTTAACTCATCCCTTCCACTCTGTTGAACAGGCCTCCCACGTCGGTAACGGGGGCGACGGGCTCAGAGCTTGGCCGCATCACCTTCGTGTTTGAGACCATCTGCTCTGCAGACTGTGTGCTCTACTTCATGGTGGTAAGTGAGGGGGATCCCCCGAGGACCTCTGCGTGTGGCAGAACCTCCCAGCCGTTCTTATTCCTAAGGAGGAGCCTTCTGGGTGGCCATGGGTGAACACCATCCCTCCAGGGGAGGCAGAAGAGAGAACTTCACCATTTCTGACCTCTTTCTGGACTCAGCCCTACCTAAGCAGCCTTGACGTCTCTTCGTAAAAGAGAACCCATCCCTAGCATTAAATATTTATTCGTCTAGAGCAGTGTTTCTCAACCTTGGCAACTTGAGGATGTCTGGACTTCAACTCCCAGAATTCCCCAGCCAGCATTCGCTGGCTGGGGAATTCTGGGAGTTGAAGTCCAGACATCCTCAAGTTGCCAAGGTTGAGAAACACTGGTCTAGAGGAGGGGTGTCAAACTCCAGGCCCAGGGGCCAAATACGGCACGCAGACCGCTGAGATCTCCGTCCTGCTTCTTTAACCTGGGCTTTCTTCCTGTTTTTGGGTTTCCAGGACATGAACAAGAAGAGCACCAACGTGGTGGAGTCGTGGAGCGGGGCGAAGGGCAAGCAGTCGTACGCCCACCTCATCTCCAAGAACGCCTCCTTCACCTTCACCTGGGCTTTCCAGAGGACCAACCAAGGCCAAGATGTAAGCCTCCTCCTGGCGGTCCTTCCGCTCAAAAGGGAGTTTGTCCCGTCCCCCCCCCGGTCCCCTCCCCAAGATATGAAACGAACTTTGGTTTGCAAATTCTGATCCCTGAGCAGCTGGAGGGCTACAATGCCAACGGCAGGTGGCCCTTCCCTAAGGACCTCAACGGAGACCAAGATTTCTCTTGTTAAGGGAGATTTGCTCCATTTTATGACCTTTCTTGCCACTGTTGATAAGCGAGTCCCACGGTTCTTGAGTGAACCCAGTTTCCCCCCCTTGACTTTGCTGGTCAGAAGGTCGTAAAGTGGATCATGTGACTCCGGGACATTGCCCCCTCCCCCATCATAAATATGAGTCAGTTGAATTGGAATTTGGATCACCAGATCCTGGGGTTGCTTCAAAGGTTGTAAGTGTGAAACATGGTCATAAGTCCCTTTTTTCAGGGCTGTTGTAACTTTGAACAGAGAGCATTAAAGACCTCACAGTCCTCTCGTCCTTCTTCTCCTCTTCCTCCTCCTTTTCCTCTTCCTATCTCTTCCTCCTTCTCCTTCTTTTCTTCCTTCTCCTCCTCTGATCTCTTCCTTCTTTTCCTCTTCATCTTTCTTTTCCTCCTCCTCCTCCTATCTCTTCCTCCTTATTTTCCTCCTCTTTTTCCTTCTTCTATCTCTTCCTCCTCTTCCTTTTCCTCCTCCTCCTATCTTCTCCACCTTCTCTTCCTCCTCCTCCTCCTCCTTTTCCTCCTGCTCCTTCTCCTCTTTCTCCTTCTCTTCCTTTCTCTTCTTCCTCTCCTCCTCTTAATTTTCCTCCTCCTCCTCCTCCTTTTCCTTTCTCTTCTTCCTCACCATCACCTCCTCCTCCTCCCTTCTCCAAAGTCCATTCCCTGCCAGCATCTATTATGTTCTTCAGAGGGATAAATAACCAGCTGCAAGAAAACCAGCAAGCTCAGAAGAGCCCGGAGTTCAAATCTTGAGCTGCAAATATTCTACTAAAGTAGAGATCTTACAAATGGCTCTTTATTGATCTGAGCATAGCGTGTCTTAGATGATGATGGTGGTGATGCATTTAATGGGTCTTAGTGGTCTCTTTTTTCCCCCCGGACTGTTCCTTTCAGAACAGGAAGCTGATCAACGACGTGGCCAAGATCTACTCGATCACCGTGAGCAATGCAGTTGACGGAGTGGCCTCCTCTTGCCGGGCCTGTGCTGTGGGTCTAGAACAGTCCGGCTCCTCCTGCGTCCCGTGCCCTGTTGGCCACTACATAGAGAAGGAAACCAACCAGTGCCAAGCGTGCCCTCCCAATACCTACCTCTCTATCCACCAGGCCTACGGAGAGGAACCCTGCGTCCCTTGTGGGCCTGGCAGCCAGAGCACCAAGGTAACGTTGGCCTTTGAAAGAAACGTGGAGTCGGTGGCTTGCCTAGATAGAGCAGGATGCGTCCAAGGCTTGTCCATCACCAAGTCTCTCTCAGCTTCCTCTTCAGGGGACAAAAGTTCTCTTAGCCGTTCCTCATGCAATTGTCATCTCTTGTGGATCTCAGGCCTGCCACACTTTCTATTAGTCTACTGTGCATTTTCTATCTGTACCCCCTTCCCTGACTTGGATTGTGAGTCACCCTGAGTCCCCTTCGGGGAAAAGGGCGGCATATAAATGCAATAAATTCAATTCAAATTCAATAAATTCAATTCTATGGTGGGAAAATTGGAGGGGGGGGAGAATTGTATGGGGTTAGATGCTACGTAGCCATAACAACATTCTTCTTAGAAAGCCAAGGTCATCCTTTGTCTCTGAACCTGGCCGGAGGTGAATGGGAGGAATCTGTCTTTGTGGCAGTGGGAGATTGGACCATGGGATGGACTGGTGGGTGTTGGGGGGGCAAGATCTTCAACTTTCAACTGGGGGTGGGGGGGAAACCGAGAAGCCTTCAGATTTGGGTTTTCCCAGATGTGCCAACATGGTTCTCTTAATCAATTGGAACTTTGAGGAATCCTTTTGCCTCGGACTCTGATTTAATTTTGGAGGCTACTTGGAACCCTGATGACAATTCGGTCTTCAGACCGTTATCATCTTGGTTCCTTTTCTCTGCCCTCGTTTTCTAGAGCCCTCGGGGGTCTTGTTTTGTATGGTGGTCGGGGGGGCCATGCAATATTCCACCTGTGGCCTCATCGAGGCAACATAGTGTGTCCCTATCACGTCCAAACCCCCAGATAAGCCAAATGTATGTTGTGTTTTTTAAACTGTTTTTGTTCTTTCCCCCTATGTGTTATTTTATTTCATTTCATATTTGTAAGCCGCCCAGAGTCCTTCGGGAGTGGGCGGCATATAAACTCATTAAATTGCGAATTGCAAATTACTTCCCGGGATCTTTATACCATCCCTTCTTCTGACCCATCCTTTGCAAGTAATAGTAAGCCGTTTACTCGTGAGTAAAACAACCCCCTTTTTAATAACAGGGCCATAACGGTCACAGGGATGAACAAAATATCAAACACAATTAGCCTCAACAAACTTGGGTTTAGCCTAGGAGTCCGAATTGCTTGCGGTGTACTAGAAACGAATGTTTGCCTGTGACCACCGGCCCCTCTCCAACCCCTTCTGTTTGTTTCCCCGCAGCCCCTCACTTCTCTTCCGTCCCCTCTTCTCTTCTCAGGACCGTTCGGCCTGCTACAACGACTGCCTCTTCTCCTCCGCCAGGAACAACCACAGCCTGAGCTACGATTTCAGCCGCCTGGGCAGAGTGGGCTCCTTAATGAACGGGCCCAGCTTCACCGCCAGGGGCACAAAGTTCTTCCATTTCTTCAACATCAGCCTGTGTGGCTCCCAAGTAAGCCCCTGCCCCCCCTGCACCCCCACAAGGCCAGAGCTAGGCTCATCTGTCGCCGGGGGTTTGGTCTGATCAGACGGGGGTCTTCTCTGTTGGGCCGCCTGTCCTTCGCAACCGCCCCCCCCCCCTCCGTCATTCAAGCCTTTCGGCATTCAGGATGGTTCCAGGAGCCTCGTTTTCCCCCCATGGGAGTTGAACCTGGATAACAGAGAAGCCGGTTTTGGGAAGGCGGGAGGCGGGTTTGAAGGGCGCCAGATGTGTGCTGCGGTTAAGTTGATTGTTGGTTTGGTTCCTGCCGTGCTGTTCGTTCAATGTCCAGTGCCCGGAGTCCCGGTCACGCAATTTGGGTGGCCGTATAAATCCAAACAGACAGATAAATAACACGGATCATCTTGTTGGGATCTCCAGCTGATTGGAGAATGGGAATGAAGTAGGGATTGGTTGATTCTTGGCCCTGTTGGGAAGACGTAGGCTATCAAGTGTGATCGATGGAGGGAGGGATGCAGTTTGTCTGGTCATAGATTTGGGATGCAAAAATCAGACAATTACAGAAAAAAATAATTCACTGCCACCATCTGTGATTCTAGACTCCCTCCCTCCATTCCTTCCTTCCTTCCTTCCTTCCTTCCTTCCTTCCTTCCTTCCTTCCTTCCTTCCTTCCTTCCTTCCTTCCTTATCACTGGAGGCTTTTAAGAAGAGATTGGACAACCATTTGTCTGAAATGTATTAGGGTCTCCTGCTTGAGCAGGGGGTTGGACTAGAAGACCTCCAAGGTCCCTTCCAGCTCTATTCTGATTGATTGATTCGCCTCTACCGTCATTTCAGCCAAATCCTAACCCATTGTTAGAAACACATTCCTTCCTTCCTTCCTTCCTTCCTTCCTTCCTTCCTTCCTTCCTTCCTTCCTTCCTTCCTTCCTTCCTTCCTTCCTTATCACTGGAGGCTTTTAAGAAGAGATTGGACAACCATTTGTCTGAAATGTTTTAGGGTCTCCTGCTTGAGCAGGGGGTTGGACTAGAAGACCTCCAAGGTCCCTTCCAGCTCTCTTGTGATTGATTGATTGTCCTCTACCATCATTTCAGCCAAATCCTCCCTCCCTCCCTCCCTTCTTTCTTTCTTTCTTTCTTTCTTTCTTTCTTTCTTTCTTTCTTTCTTTCTTTCTTTCTTTCCTTCAAAATACATTTATTTCCATTTCCATTTCATTTCATACAATCACATGTATACTGTGCATGACTGGGGCATATAACATTAAATAATAAACACAGCCCTCGCTTTCATAGACCATACCCCCCAAAATACAAACCCAATATGCCACCTTGACCCACCATACACCCTCTTTCACCCCCTCCAACTTACATTCTTCCTTCCAACATTCCTCTCTACTACCTACTTCCCCTCCCCCTCTGTCGCTCCTCTCTCCCAATACATTCCCTCCCTTCCTTCTCCTCCTGCCTCCAATCCTCTCTCCCACCCTCGCTTCTTCTTCTTTCTTTTTTTCTTTCTTTCCCCCTCTCTCTTTTCTCTTTATCCTTCCTTCCTCCCTCCCCCCATCTTCCCCCCCTCTCCCCCTCCCCTCCTCTCTGGCTTTTCCAAGGAATCCCCATGTCCCTTTCACCATCACGCAGCTCCGTCTTTTGGGATGGCCTCCTGGAATTTGTCAGCAAACCGGCATGAGATTGTAGAAGAGTCCCACTCTGGTTTGAGACAGGTGAAGGCGTCTGCCAGGCTCATAAATAAACCAATCGCCCCTTTCCCCTCCCCCAGGGAGAAAAGAGAGCCGTCTGCGCGGACAACATCACGGACGTTACGCTGAAGGACATGGTGTCCGAGTCAGAAGATTACTCCAACGTCGTGAGGGCCTTTGTCTGCCAGTCGACCATCATCCCACCGGACAGCAAGGGCTTTCGCACCGCTTTGGCCCTCCAGTCCAACAGCCTGGCCGACGTCTTCCTGGGTAGCCGCCTCCTTGGGTTGATGCCAGGATGAGCCCCCGTAAAGCAGAGCCCGAGGGGAATCGGGTGCCTTGGACCTCCGCCCAACCGGGCTCTGATTTGTGGAAATAGGAGGATTTGCAATGAGTAATTTTTGCAAGCCTAAAGACCGGCCTCAGGGAAGATGCCAACGCCCCCCCCCCCCCCTGTTACTGAGGCTTTTTATACAGGAGTATCTACTAATAAATATCCCTGTTTGATCGACCAGCTGATTTTAATGGATTACTGAATTAGTACTTAAAATCATGTGGTCGCACATCATCCATTCTGGGAGTTGAAGTCCCCAGGACTTCAAGTTGTCAAGGTTGAGAAACACTGCTCTAACCGATATTTTTGTGAAAATATCGGTTAGAGCAGGGAAAATGTTCAGGGGCTCTAATGACCTGAAGGAAGTCTAAAATACTTGCAGTTTTATTATACATACATACATACATACATACATACATACATACATACATACATACATACATATATATTAGATTTTTTTTACAACCCCTGGTAAGCCCCAATTATGGGAGGAAGCTAACTGCTTCCATCATCTGTCTATCGGCTCGTCACAAGAGTCCATCACGACAGAAACCCAATATTTTTACTGTTGCCTTTGTTATATTTGTGTTTTTTTATTTGTGCTGATAAATAAATAAAGGGAGACTAGTATAGATCCATTTCAAGCTATTTATCTCTCATCAGCTAGCCATACCCTTACTGGGAATTGAACCTGGGCTATATTACATCCTAGGCAAACTTCTTAGCCATTAGGCCACAGGCTCTTATCTGTTATCAGCGAAGCCAGGGTGAAAGGTATCTATTAGATTTCCCAGTAAGGGTATGGCTAGCTGATGAGAGCTAAATAGCTTGAAATAGATCTATACTAGTCTCCCTTTATTTATTTATCAGCACAAATAAAAAACATATATATATGCTGTGCTTATTGATAGAAGAAAAACCTTCTTTTAAGACTTGGAGGTGATTTTTTGGGGTAGTTTTCTATACTTAATTGCTAACAAATTAGGCTCCAAATTACTTTTAAAAGAAAGCTTCCTTTATCCAGATGCCTCCATTGATCAAGGGGCATCATTACAAATTCATGCGGGGAAGCTTCAGAGCTTAATTGGTTTAACCGAGTAACATTCGTCTTCCTTTCTTTGAGTCAAAAAAATAATAATCTTGTTCACAAAAATATCGGTTAGAGCAGCGTTTCTCAACCTTGACAACTTGAAGTCCTGGGGACTTCAACTCCCAGAATCCCCCAGCCAGCATAGCTGGCTGGGGGATTCTGGGAGTTGAAGTCCCCAGGACTTCAAGTTGCCAAGGTTGAGAAACCCTGGCTGAGAGCCTTCATTGAGTTGAAATTCCTTCCTGGGGATTATATTCATGTCCTTTTCTTGGCGAGGATAGGCAAATAGTTTCTCACCACTTTTTTTCTGGAATCTTTTTTTCAATTTCCAGGCTAATCTAAATGCTCACGTACCGTTAACCAGCGGTTGGTTCCTACCGGTTCGGCCCGGTTCGGCTGAGTAGGTAGTAACTCGGCTGCCCATGCACCCAAACTGGTACTATTGAATTGAATTGAATTGAATTTATTGCACTTATATGCCACCCTTTTCCCCGGAGGGGACTCAGGGCGGCTCACAATCCAAGTCAGGGAAGGGGATACAGATAAGTGATAAAAAGACAAACAAAACAATACACAATTTAAAAGCACACAACAACCATACCATTCGAGGGGGGGGGGGGCAACGGCTCTTTAGCCCCAGGCCTGTCGGAACAGCCAGGTTTTAAGGGCTTTGCGGAAGGCCTGGAGGGTGGTGAGGGTTCGAATCTCCACGGGCCATCTTGATTTTCACTTCTGCGCATGCGCATAACAATCTCCATTGCAGAAATGTGATTTTCCGCCCTTTTCTTACGTTCTGCGCATGCGCAGAGCTTTTTAGCGCATGTGCATGAAATGTGCATTTGGCATGCGCAAAAAAATGTGCACGTCGAGCCAGCAGTAACGCTGGTACCAACCCACCCCCTGCCGTTAATGTTCTGACAGCCAAAGCGAGGACGATGGAGGCGGTGCAATCTATGTGCGCAAAACTTTATTGAATACATCATTTCGGCACTGATGAGGGGAAAACCAGATCTAGCTCATTCCTGCTCAAACCCCCATAATTAAAGTATAGGATTCTCCCCCACCTCTATTAGCGGAGTTCACATTATCCAATTGATTCTCGTTATATTGTTTTGAGAAAAAGCCTTTGACTTAGGTGAACACCTGCCAAAGTGTCCTTGGCTCCCACGGCTGGTCCTCTTGGTGTCTGCAGCCTACATCCCATCTCACCCTTCCCTCCCCCCTGATTCTTTGGCAAGCTGAGAAGCGACAATGGTTGCAACAGCATAAGGGTGCTTCGAACTTGACACGTACATTTAATTCTTCCACGCAGTCCTGAGGATTTTTATAAGAAAACCAGAAAATATATCGAGCGTTGAAACGACCCCAGTTGGCCTTAGACTAACTTGCGTTGTAACAAATCAAATCTGCCTGATAACGTTTTGTGGAATATACAGTCTCTTTTCCCAACCGCCTGTAAATTCTTTCAGAAATGGATTCCTTTTCTTCTTTGCAGGAGCAACGGTTGAAACCACCCTGGGAAATGTTCATATTAAGCCAGAAATGTTTGCGCCATCTGAAACGAAGCTGCCTGATGTTCATTTTTATTACAAGTAAGTAGAAGAACGAATCACCCGATTCTTCGTTCTCCTTTTCAATCTGCAGAGGGAATGTGAAAATTCAGGAGACGCTTAGACTGTCATCAAGGACCAAATTAAATAGTCTGGAGGCACCAAAATCTGTTTTGACTGTGGGGGTTATAACCCTCCTGTAATATCAATGCTTGCTTTCTTTTTTCTCTCTCTCTCTCTGGCTACGTTCTGTTTTGGCATCAAATCGAGGAAAGAAGCAATCTAGAACTAAGGAGAAATTTCCTGACAGTGAGAACAATTAATCAGTGGAAGAGAGAGAAAGAGAAGGAGAGAGGAAGGAGAAGAAAGGGTAGGAGTAGGGGAGAGGTAAGGGAAGGAAGAAGGGGAAGGAGAGGAGGAAGGAAGGAAGTAGAAAAGGAAGGGATGGAGAAAAGAAAGAGAAAATAAGGTGGTGTCATAGCAGGTGTGAAGGATGGTAAACAAAGCACTCCAAATTATACCTTATAACCTTTTAAATGGAATAATAATAATATAAGAATGGCAAAGAAAAAGAATAACTATGTGAATGTATACCTATAACTGTATGTAAGAGAATAAATGACAGTAAAAATATAAAGCACGATATAGGTAAATAATATTTGGTCATAAATAGCTAAGTACAAATAAATAAAGATTTGTACATGGATAACGAATACGGAGATTATGAACACAAGATAGAAATGTATAGAAGGGAAAACACTCACTGCAAAGAAACCAATTCGGAACTGCTGTATGATATACGAAGGAACTTCTTGTTCCTATGTTGTTTTTAAGTCATGTGTTTGTTTCTGTTGATGTGCTTATGTGTTTAAAATAAAAATTTATTTAAAAAAAAATCAGTGGGACAGAAGTTGCCTCCAGAAGTTGTAGATGCTCCAACACTGGAAGTTTTTAAGAAGATGTTGGATAGCCATTTGTCTATCAGTAATGAATAAACTATATAATAGTATCTGAAAGAAGGAAGTGGGGGGAAAAAAAGCAATAAAATAGCTTGGACCTTTTCATGAAGCCGCTAGGCGTAGAGCCTGACTTAAGAGTCTCTTTATTGCCAAATTGAAGAGCTGCTAATAAGTATAAAAACTGGCAATAACTTCATAAAATCCAGCCAAAGCTTCCTTTGCAGCCGAGACAAGCGTGGGGTGGCGGGGGGGGGGGGGGAGAATCCCCTTCTCGGGGGGTCAACATCCCGACCAATGAACCCAACCAAAGGAAGCACCTCGTTCTTCACCGCAGGAGGCAGAGAGGGTCGAATCTCTCTGGGCAACACCTGGAATTCTTTTCCTCCTTTCTGCCCAGATCTTCAGGAGCTTCTGCCACTTGCGAACACGGGCGGGCGTCTGTCGTGACGATGCGGTGCAACCCCACGAAACTTGGCCAGGGAGAAATTTCCGTCCCCAGGTATGTGTTACGACGAGAAACCCGAGCGGAGGCCTCCCAGTGGATCTCCGTCCTCCTGAGTCCTTTAATAGGCTTGAGATTCTTTCAGAAGGTTCTTGGAAGAAGCCCCCGTATACGCTCAGTTTCACCTTCAATTTAAGTGAAACCGGGAGAGCCTCTCGGGCGGGATTCCTCGGCCATTTTGGTCCACGGATCCTTCTGGAAAACCTGGCAGTCATCTGTGGGCTTCTTCTCAGGAGAATGTATTTGGTTGCCTAAAGATAAAATGCACAAAGGAAGCGACTTACACTCTGTGAGCAAAATATTAAAAATAATCCAAAAACATTAGATATAGTGAGATATATTCAGGTTAACTGAGTTTTCTGGTGGCCTAGAGCGGGGAGGTCTCTCCTCACCATCAGGAGGCTGTGAGTTCAATCCTAGGTAGAAAATTGAATTTATTGCACTTATATACCCCTTTCCTTGACATAGTTGCACCAACCTGAACTCTTGACCATGTGCAAACAGTGCACAATGATAAACAGTGTACGGATCGCTGCTTGCAGAAGAGCAGCCCCTGGGTGAATCCAGATGTGCACGTCAGAATCAAAAGAGGGGGAGACCGAGTGTTGGAGAGTGGAACACTTCCTGCAGGATGTCCCAAAAGTACGCTGAGTAACGAAGTAGAAGGCGGCCCATTAAAGACGCAGAGTGCTCATAACCTATTTATCTTGGCCGCAGGAGTTGAACAGATCACACTTTCCCATTTTCAGAACATTGTTAATGGCCAACTTGGCAATGGGCGTGTGGTGTTGTGTTTTTTTTGCAGTCCATGGACTGATGGTGTGACAGGGTGGAAACTTCTACGAGAACCAATTAAGTTAATTGTCTCTTCTGAATGCATCGCTCTAACCCAGCCAGCGTTTCTCCTCCAGTTCTTGTCCTGCAGGTACCTGCGATGGGTGTATGTTCAACTTCTTGTGGGAAAGCGCAGAAGCGTGTCCCATGTGCACCGAGCAGGATTATCACGAGATCGAGGGGGCTTGCAAAAAGGGGCACCAGGTAATTAACCAAAGTCATTCTTTGGTGGCGGCGGCATCAACACAGGTTGTGTAGTTAGACGTTATATTCCGACATTATATTTAGTATTAAAAAAATACTAATCCTGTTACAAATTTGGGCAGGGCACAAGGAGCCCCCAAGTATTTCACCAATGACCTTCATCCTTCCCTTTTTCCTCCCAGGCGAAGAGCTACAACAAGAGATGCTTCAAAATACGAGAATATATACTCAGACTTAAAACCAGTACAAACGTTTAAATGAGAAACACGAAGGAAGGGATAATAGGGCAGTTCTTGAGGACAATTGTCTCCAAGGCATCAGTGTGATCAAGGGCCGGTTTTCTGTAGAGGGCTGGAGCTGGGGATGAAAACGGGTGTGGATGAATGCCCTTGGATATCTTGAATTCAAAAGAAAGGGGGAGAAACTGGCCAAGCGTCTTAAATGTGGCCCTATAATCAAGGGGTCCAGAGGGTACCAGATAATACATCGAGGGTGAAAAGTATTGTTTGAATGGAAGATTTAGTCCCAAGGAGAAAGGATTGGGTCTTCCACCAACGGAGGTTCTTGGTCATCCAGTCATGGTTGTCCCAAAGGTGCTTTTTCAAAAGGCAACTGGATTTTTCTTTGCTTTTTGAAGATGTTTTGGTTTTCATCCGAGAAGCTTCTTCAGTTCAGAAGCTTCTTGGCTGAGGAGTGAAATGTCTTCAAGGAAAAAAAGAAAAAAAAGGCACCTTTGGGACAACCAAGAACCTCCCTAGATGGAAGACCCAGTCCTTTGCAAAGATTCTTACAGGAAATGCTACGAATTCCCTGGCCCAGACAGGCAAGGACTTCTCCAGCCAAAGGAGACCTTCAGGAACATGCAGATTAGTTCAACTTCTAGAAGAAATATCTTGCAAGTGAGGCCTGGCTTAGAAACATAACAGAGAGGAGTCAATTTCATGTGCTGTGCAACGAGGAAGGGAGGAAAAACACTACTAGTTGTATTCCTATCCTCACTATCTACTTACAGTGGAATTATCTGTCCTCAGTGGAAATCATAGGCCAGTGATAGCTAACCTTTTCTGGACTGAGTGCCCAAAGTGTGCGCATGTGCGCTTGAACCCCAAAAATACAATGCGTGTGTGTGCCCCCCCACATGTGCCCCGTCCCCTGCGCATGCGCACACAGCCTCCTGAATGCCCCCTGTGCATGCGTGGCAGGGACCCGAAGACCAGGTGGTCGACGGGAAGTGCATGCGCGGTGGAACTGAACTGGGGCAACAGCTAGCGGGCCATCAGAGAGGGTGCTGTGTGCCACCTCTAGCATTCATGGCAATAGGTTCACCATCAAGGTCGTGGACGATGGTTGATTGGATGCTGAGGCTCCTAGGATGTTTCATTTTGATATTAAATTATTTAAATAAAAAAAACATATCTCTATCTATCTATCTATCTATCTATCTATCTATCTATCTATCTATCTATCTATCTATCTATCTATCTATACGTACACATACACATACATATATACATATAGATGATAGATAGATAGATAGATAGATAGATAGATGGATGGATGGATGGATGGATGGATGGATGGATGGATGGATGGATGGATGGATGGATGGATGGATAGATAGTTACATGGATAGATAGTTACATAGATAGATAGATAGATAGATAGATAGATAGATAGATAGATAGATAGCTATTAGATTTTTACAACCCCCGGTATGCCCAAATACACAAATACAACATAGATGATAGGTAGGTAGGTAGGTAGGTAGGTAGGTAGATAGATAGATAGATAGATATAGAGAATAGATAGGTAGGTAGGTAGGTAGGGAGAGAGAGAGAGAGAGAGAGAGAGAGAGAGAGAGAGATGATTGATAGATAGAACGTACATGCATTATTCCTTAGGTCTCCTTCGCTCTCATGGAATTGGCTGATTATGTCATTGCTTAAACAGAAGCTCCATAGAACTGAACGGAATTGCCTCCTAGGAAAAACCAAAGGTATACAATTGGTTGATTGGTTGATGGGTTGACTGATTCCTCCATCCCTTCTCTCTGTGTCTTAGGAAACCTTGTACGTCTGGAATGAGCCCAAGTTGTGCATCAAAGGGGTTTCCTTGCCTGAAAAAAAGATTATCATCTGTGAAACGGTGGATTTCTGGCTGAAAGTCGGCGCAGGGGTCGGGGCCTTCACGGGAGTCCTGCTCATTGCCTTAACTTGCTATTTCTGGAAGAAAAATCAGAAGTGAGTCCCAGACGTCCTTTTCAAGGAGCTATCGAGTCGATCGGCTGATTTTTGCACAGTTAAATCCATCAGTTCAGGGTTTCTGGGTTTCTAGATCTCTTCTTCCAGGGCTGGGTTGC
Source organism: Thamnophis sirtalis (assembly GCF_051295495.1). Taxonomy (NCBI): domain Eukaryota; kingdom Metazoa; phylum Chordata; class Lepidosauria; order Squamata; family Natricidae; genus Thamnophis; species Thamnophis sirtalis. The sequence continues at coordinate 81,560,776 of NW_028261389.1, forward strand.
TGCCGGCACTCCTTCCGATTCACTTCGTGCACGCTTTGCTGCGCGCATGTGCGCATTTGCCTGTAAGTTGTTTTGCGCATGAAAAAAGGACTAAAAGAACAGGCCAGCAATGGCAGCAGCAACCAGGGAACTGGTTCGGGGGCGCGGCCAGCCTGCCGTCCCGACCTGTTCGGCGACCCAGTCCCAATTTCCACTACTGGTTCGCCCGAAATGATGCAAACAGGTAGCGACCCATCTCTCTCTTGTTCTCAGCTGGGGTACCTCTTTTTATCCCCCCCCAAAAATGAATCATCTCAAGAATTATGCAGGAGTGGGGGAAATGCCCCTGAAAACACCCCCAAAGTCCTCCCTACTTTTGATCTACAAGTTAACATTTGTGTTATCTCGTTTCTGAATCTGGTAGGAAGTTCGGCTCAATTGTATTAAGCATCTACCTAAAGAACCTTTTCTTATCTCACTAATTAATACCTCCAGAATATAGTTTGTGTGAGTTGACAAGATTGATTCTTTTTTTTCTATTAGTTTATAGTATAAAAAACAAAAAAAAAATTAGTAGGAAAATAGGGGAGGGAGAAGAGAAGGGAAGAATGTAGGAAAAGGGGAAAAAAGAAAGAAAAGCTGATGAATTCTGGTGCAGTAGAATAACAGCATCAAACCTCAACTTTCTATGCTTGCATAATACTATGAACTTGCCATTTCTAGAACAACAAACCCATCTAATCGGTAAAACCCAAAATCAAAGTTTCAGGTTTTGTCCACCTCAAGCACAAAGTCCAGAAATGGTTTCCAAGCAGAAACAAAAGTAATTGTGTTTTTTCCTTTAATAAGAAGCATAATTTCTGAAGATGAACCTTGATAAAGTAAAGTACAAATAGCATAGATGCTTTATGTGACAATATATGTGACTGTATATAAAATTAGCAGTTCGTTGAAGGCACCAAACTGTAGCAACTATGGCAACTTTAAGGCTTGTGGATTTCCTCAGGATCTTTTGACATATATATATATATATATATATATATATAGATAGATAGATAGATAGATAGATAGATAGATAGATAGATAGATAGATAGATAGATAGAGATATAGATATAGCTATAGCTATAGCTATAGCTATAGCTATAGATAGATAGATAGATAGATAGATAGATAGATAGATAGATAGATAGATAGATAGATAGATGATAGATAGATAGAGAGATAGAGATAGAGATAGAGATAGATAGATAGATAGATAGATAGATAGATAGATGATAGATAGATAGATAGATAGATAGATAGATAGATAGATAGATAGATAGATAGATGATAGATAGATAGATATAGAGATAGAGATAGAGATAGATAGATAGATAGATAGATAGATAGATGATAGATAGATAGATATAGAGATAGAGATAGAGATAGATAGATAGATAGATAGATAGATAGATAGATAGATGATAGATAGATAGATAGATAGATAGATAGATAGATAGATGATAGATAGATAGATATAGAGATAGAGATAGAGATAGATAGATAGATAGATAGATAGATAGATAGATAGATAGATAGATAGAGATATAGATATAGCTATAGCTATAGCTATAGCTATAGCTATAGCTATAGCTATAGATAGATAGATAGATAGATAGATAGATAGATAGATGATAGATAGATAGATAGATAGATAGATGATAGATAGATAGATATAGAGATAGAGATAGAGATAGAGATAGATAGATAGATAGATAGATAGATAGATAGATAGATAGATAATACGTTGTATTTTAACTTTAGGAAGAGGTAATAAAGATCCTTTTTTTTGTTTAGTGAAAAAAAATTAAGAAAATGAAACAAAAACTAGCCATTTCTACGACGACAAACCTATTTAATCACTAAAACCCCAAATCAAAGTTTCAGGGTTTTTTCCCCCACCTCAAGCAAAAAGTCCAGAAACGGTTTCCAAGCAGAAACAAAAGGAATTGTGGGTGTTGTTTTTTTTTTTTTTAAATCAAAGCAGTCGGTTTAGCCACAACGTTTCCTTTGTCTGTATTGTTTCCCACAGATTGGAATATAAATACTCAAAACTGGTGATGACGGCCAATTCCAGAGAGTGTGAGCTGCCTGCGGCCGACAGCTGTGCGATCATGGAAGGAGAAGACAACGAAGAGGAAATTGTGTATTCGAATAAACAGTCCTTGCTGGGAAAGCTCAGGTCCCTGGCCACCAAGGTTTCTTTTCTTTAAAAAAAAAAGCTTTTGTTTTTATTCTCTTTTATATGTAGCTACAGGTATACAGTCACATACAAGCTATTATTCTTACTTCTCTTTATCACTTATAGATTTGTTTTTCCCATATAAAACATTCTGGGCTGCTTTGCTTACCATCCCATACACCTCTTTTATAGTATCCCCACCCTATTTTTATCTTTTCTTTTCATCTTTCCCTTTCTTCTCTCCTTCCTTCCTTCTTCCTCTCCTTTCCCTGTCCTTCCTCCCTTGCCTCTCCCTTACTCCTCTCTTCCTTTTCCTCCTCCTACCCTCTCTCCTTCTCTTTCTCTCCCTTCCCTCCTTCCTCTCCTTTCCTCTTTCTTCCTTCTCTCCCTTCCTCTCTCCTCCTCCTGCCCTCTCTCCTTCTCTCCCTTCCCTCCTTCCTCTCCTTTCCTCTTTCTTCCTTCTCTCCCTTCCTCTCTCCTCCTCCTGCCCTCTGTCCTTCTCTTTCTCTCCCTTCCCTCCTTCCTCTCCTTTCCTCTTTCTTCCTTCTCTCCCTTCCTCTCTCCTCCTCCTGCCCTCTCTCCTTCTCTCCCTTCCCTCCTTCCTCTCCTTTCCTCTTTCTTCCTTCTCTCCCTTCCTCTCTCCTCCTCCTGCCCTCTCTCCTTCTCTTTCTCTCCCTTCCCTCCTTCCTCTCCTTTCCTCTTTCTTCCTTCTCTCCTTTCCTCTCTTCTCCTCCTGCCCTCTCTCCTTCTCTTTCTCTCCCTTCCCTCCTTCCTCTCCTTTCCTCTTTCTTCCTTCTCTCCTTTCCTCTCTTCTCCTCCTGCCCTCTCTCCTTCTCTTTCTCTCCCTTCCCTCCTTCCTCTCCTTTCCTCTTTCTTCCTTCCTTCCTCTCTTCTCCTCCTACCCTCTCTCCTTCTCTTTCTCTCCCTTCCCTCCTTCCTCTCCTTTCCTCTTCCTTCTCTCCCTTCCTCTCTTCTCCTCCTACCCCCTCTCCTTCTCTTTCTCTCCCTTCCCTCTTTCCTCTCCTCTTTCTTCCTTCTCTCCCTTCCTCTCTTCTCCTCCTCTCTCTCCTTCTCTTTCTCTCCCTTCCATCCTTCCTCTCCTTTCCTCTTTCTTCCTTCTTTCTTCCTTCTCTCCCTTCCTCTCTTCTCTTTCTCTCCCTTCCCTCCTTCCTCTCCTTTCCTCTTTCTTCCTTCTCTCCCTTCCTCTCTCCTCCTCCTGCCCTCTCTCCTTCTCTTTCTCTCCCTTCCCTCCTTCCTCTCCTTTCCTCTTTCTTCCTTCTCTCCCCTTTCCTGGGAGAGAGAATTTCTGACTGCAGAATTAAATAAGTTAGTGGGAAATGCGGCTGAATTGCCAACACGGATAGTCTTTCTCTTACAATATTTGTTTAGTGACTGTTCGAAGTGGCAACAGCAGCTAAAAATGTGCCTTTACGACTGGTTCTCGCCCTTACGACTGGCGCTATTGATTGGGGCCTTCTCTGTTGGCTTCCCACAAGCAAAGTCAATCGGGAAAGTAGGATTTGCTTAATGACCATATTGATTCACTGAGTATTGATGGCAAAAAGATGATAAAATATGTCGTGATTCACTTAGCAGCCATCTCACTTAGCAATGGAAATTCCAGTCTCAATTGTGGCCGCCTGTACAGAATGTTTCATAAATATGACTGGTTATTGCACAGTGCCAATTTTGTGGGAAAACGTCCTCCATGCTCTTTTATTATTGTTTCTTACGGTACAAATCTTGTCTCCCCTTCTTGTGAATTTTCCCCTCTTTTTCATTGGTTATTTTCCCCCTATTTAACTCGAGGACGATGGAACTGTTCCTTCCTGTAAAACCATCGTGTCTCCATCCCTCTAAACTCCAAAGCAGCTTCCAGAAAATCTTTGGAAAGCTATTTCACACTTAGACGATTAACCATATTCAAAACGGAACCTTTTAACAAGAAATGTTAAAGCGGAATAAAAAGTTGTGCTTGAAAGATAATTCTCCTCCCACCCCACATACATATATTACATGTATGTATTACACACATGTACTATGTAGAAACTCAGTCCTTGCACACAGATGGACACACACACACACACTGCTATATGTGAGATCAGATATTTTTGTTGTATTTCCCCTATTATTAAGTGAGGACCCAGATTGTTGGGGGGGTCAAGAGGCTGATTCTGTAAACCGCTCAGAGGGGGCTGTAAAAGCACTGTGAAGCGGCCTATCAGTCTAAGGGCTATTGCCATTTTGTCGTGTTGATGGAACGAGGCTTTTTGTAGTACACAACATTTAGGAGATGCCCTTTGCTCAGCTCTGCTGCCCGGATCAGTGGTCTCCTCCAAACTTCTTTCTTTTCTGACCTAGGAAAAAGAAGACCGCTTCGAATCTGTCCAGCTGAAATCCTCCAGATCTCAAAATATATGACGGTTCGGTTCTGCCCTTCGAGCCCAATTTCCATTTCCAGGGGGACCAATGCTTCAAACTCGTGCTGGACCACATCGGAGGAACTGGCTTCCTGCGTGAGAAACGTTGAGCGATGGAGACAGAAAGCAACAGAGAAAGAGAAGAAGAAGAAGAGGGAAGGAGAAAAGGAGACACTGCCTTATCACGAGACTCAGTTGCCAAAAGCAAAGCCAGCCCTTGGCACCCCACATCTGGCTCAACTCAGGGAAGGAGGAACAATGGATGGGTTGGCTCAGAGGCAGGAAATCTGCATGGCGTTTCCTTAAAATACACAGTTGCAAGGAATTTGAGAAACGGAGAGTTTTTCTGCCCTCCCTGCTCCCTGGCTTCCCATCCTCCGTTCCAGATGTTGCTTCACTCTGCCCTGGGAGAGAAGGTCCTACCTGACGCCAGGTAGATGCCAACCTGCGCATTGCTCTGGCATGGCCGATGCTGCTTCTCGCTATCCCTCAAGTTCCCTGCTGTCGCCCACATGAAACTACTCGAGTCTTAGAAGGTGGCCAGGCTCCCCCCCCCCCCCCCCCCGGATGAGCTGTGGCTCGCCACGTTGAGTTTTCCGTCTTGACATGGAAACATCCATCGATGCTTGGAACCGAAGAATGGTTCCGGTTTCGGCTTTGGAAAAGAGGGTGCTTGGCCTAGGAAGCAGTGGTGAGGTCTTGGTGAGGATTGGAAATCTAGTTTCTCTCCAGCGGAAGCAGCTTCTCCTAGTTGCAGATGCGCCCAGGAGGTGGACCACACTCAAGGACAACAACGTCACTCTCTACATGGGTATCCAGAAGGGCACACCTTACTCCTCCGTCTTCGGTGGGACTTACTCCCTAACAAGAATGGCCAGAGAGTTTGTGCAGTTCACACTCACACCTAAACCCATTGGCTTTACACAGCCCTTTTCTTACGGGGGGTCACTTTCCCTGTGCTTAACACCTTCATCCTTCCCATGCGCACTCTTCCCAAGGGTGGGTGTGAAACATGGGACTGTTAAGGTCCTGGGTTTGTTCATGAGGCATTAGCTGCCTTTTAAAGCACCGATGCCCCAGGGCTACCGAATGTAGAACCTTCATCTCCACGTTCACCTGAAAAGTTTGAATGCTTAAGGGTCTCTGTACGTTTTCTGGATCTATGCACACATTTTTTTAGAGCTAGAGGGAAATAATCAGTGCAAATTGAGCTTTAAAAAAAGCGATAAAATCTTACTGTCGGGGTTCCAAATAGCATCCAAAATTAAGGCAAAGTATTGCTCAAAGTTCCCATTTATTAAGAGAGCCATGTTGGCACATCTGGGAAATCCCGAATCTAGAAGCTTCCCGGTTTTCCCCACCCAGTTGAAAGTTCAGGATCTTGCCCCCAACACCCACAAGCCCATCACATGGTCCAATCTCCCACTGCCATGCTGGCAGCTTCCACCTATCCAGTCAGGTGCAGAGACAAAGAATGACCTTGGCTTTCTAGAAAGAATGTTGTTATGGCTACATAGCATCTAACTCCATACAATCCTCCCATTTTCCCACCATAGAAAATGCCTAGTAGAATAATAGAAAGTGTGGCAGGCCAAAGACCCAAAAGAAAAGATGGCTGCACGCTTCTTCTGGGGGTGCCCTTCCTGTGGCAACAGAAGAAATATTCAAGGGGGAGAGAGGCAGAAATGGGGTATAAAAGCCGAGAGGCTGAAAGAGGAGGATGAACTCATGGATCATCAAAGCTTTTCCCGTGTAAGATTGAGATTGTCTTGGCAACGTCTCAGCGAGGTCTCACTCACCATCCTCAGTCTGGGTTTTTGGGCACCTCCGGTCACGTTTTAAGCCCAAAATACCAGCCTGAAGATGGCGAGTGAGACCTCGCTGAAACGTCGCCAAGACAATCTCAATCTTACACGGGAAAAGACCCGAATACAACAAGACCAGCGTTTGTGTGTGTGTGTGTGTGTGTGTTTATAAACAGGTGTGTAATACAAAGCACTGAAGAAAAATGAAGTGGGGGTACTGTAGTGAGGGTGGTTTTTTTAAAAAGAAAAAAGAAGTGATTCATCTGCTGTGGTTTACGGTGGACGTTTGATGAATCGTCCTTTTGCTGAATGAAAACCTGAATCTGAATCTCTCTGCATTCTGAATAATTATCCCAGGCTCCCAATACTGGATTCTGAAGATTTTATTCATCGTTCATAGGGAAGAAATGTGCTGCACGCAGTGGCAGAATATAAGGGTTTTCTCTTTCTTTCTTCCTGTGTGTGTGTGTGTGTGTCACAGAAATTCAGAGAGCGTTTGCAACTCCTCAGTGTTAAAATTGTGTTGTGCCTCACCTGTCAAACACAGGCGCACAAAAGATGCAACCCCCAGCACATTTTCTTTACACCTTTGAATGCTTGAACAAAAGAATCTTGAGCGTTTTTACTCAGAAGTAGAAGTTGCAAGGGGTTTCAGTGAGATTTACTCCGTAGTCGCTGTGCATTGGATAAATAATTATAAAGCCCCCCACCCTTTTTTTTTTGTATATTTGGTGAGCTTTTGTTTATAACGTTTTCTTTATTTATTTGCTGTAACAGTTTGCGAATCCTCGACTTGCGACCACAAGTGACCCCAAAATTTCCTTTGCTAAGAGAGAGAGAGAGACAGTTCCCTGAGTTTTGCCCTATTTTGCGACCTTTCTGGACGACGTTGTTAAGCGAATCACTGCAGTTGTTAAGTGAGTAGCACGGTTGTTAAGTGAATCTGGTTTCCCCCTTGACTTTCCTCGTCAGAAGGTCGCAAAAGGTGACCCCAGGACATTGCAACCGTCATAACTATGAGTCGGTTTCCAAGAGTCTGAATTTTGCGTGTGAAAAATGTCACTTTTCCCCCAATGCTGTTGTAACTTCAAATGGCCACTAAACAAACTGTTGTAAGTCAAGGACTAGCATTGCTCTTTACTTGACAGGCATTGTGGTATTATTATTATTATTATTATTATTATTATTATTATTTATCTTTAGAACGTCTAAGGCAGTGTTTTTCAACCTTGGCAACTTGAAGATGTCTGGACTTCAACTCCCAGAATTCCCCAGCCAGCATTCGCTGGCTGGGGAATTCTGGGAGTTGAAGTCCAGACATCTTCAAGTTGCCAAGGTTGAAAAACACTGGTCTAAGGGACATCCCCCTTGGTTTAAGCCAGAGGTCCCCAAACTTGGCAACTTTAAGATGGGTGGACGTCAACTGTTGAAGTCCACAAGTTTTAAAGTTGCCAAGTTTGGGGACTCCTGGTTTAAACAGTAGAAGCCGGCCTTTTGGTTGCGTTGCTAAAATGAGCATGGGGTATTTTGAAAGTGTGGGGCCCAAGCGCTTAGAAGGCTTCCTACTTCCACATTTCTTCAAGGATTCAAGAGATGCTCGAGGAGCGGCTGAAGATGAGGGGTTTCCTCTGAAAGCGACGGAAGCCCAGTTGTGCTTCTAGGGAACACAAACGGCATGGAAGGGAGCACTTCCTCCTCATGCTCCGGTTTTGCCACGGTGTGGGAAGAGGGTGGGGAAGCTGCCAACTCAGGAAAGATTGTTTTAAAACAAAGAAACAGAAGAATAGAAGCCCTGTGTCAGGGTTCCAAATAGCACCCAAAATTAAATCAGAGTCCCAGGCAAAGGATTCCTCAAAGTTCCAATTTATTGAGAGAGCCATGTTGGCACATCTGGGGAAACCCAAATCTGAAAGCTTCCCGGTTTCCCCCACCCAGTTGAAAGTCCAAGATCCTGCCCCCCCAAACCTACCAGTCCATCCCATGGTCCAATCTCCCACTGCCACACTGGCAGCTTCCACCCATCCAGTTCCGGTCAGGTGCAGAGGTGCAGAGACAAAGGATGACCTTGGCTTTCTAGAAAGAATGTTGTTATGGCTACATAGCATCTAACTCCCCACTCAATTTTCCCACCATAGAAAATGCATAGCAGAATAATAGAAGCAGGCCAAAGATCCAAAAGAAAAGATGGCCTCACACCTTGGCTGTCTCATAACCAATTCGGTAGAAGAACCGGCCAGGCTTTCCAGAAGAACATTGTTCTCCTTTAAAAGCAACATCCTCAAAACAGTTGTTGCTTTAACAAACCCATTTGGGGGGGTCACATGAGTCTTTAAAGCAGCCACATCACTTTTTTTCAGGAACTCCCATGGCTGCAAGAGGCCCCTAGCCTGCCTTAAATCGGTTTTGAAGCGTGCCCCCCTGGGACCACCGTTTCCCCCCATGCCTGGTTTCTAAGATGCTCAGATTAGTGTGCGGCACCACAGAGAGAAACTCAACCGAAGAAGCTCCTGGGATGAGAAGCGAAATGTTTATCAAAGAAAAACAACAACAAGAACTCCAAGAAAATCCAGTTGCCATTTGGAAAAGCCCCATGACCTTGGGTGATGGAGAATCTCCATGGACCTCAGAGGGAAAGGTGCTGGTTCTGGATCAGAGACTCACCTGGTCATTCCTGGGTGTTCGGATGTCTACCGAAGATAGGTTCGTTGTTGCCACAGAATTAGTTGTCCCCTTGTTTTGTGTTGGTTCTATCTTTCTTGGTCCTGTTTCACTTCTTTCTTAGATGTACATCTCCCTTCCCCCCTGCCCCCCCCCAAGAGTTCAAGGCACCATCTATAACACCCTCCCCTCCAATTTGTTCTCCACTGCAACGACAGGTAGACTGGGTTGAGAGAGGTGAAGTGGGTGAGAGGTTGCATGGCTAACTGGACTTGGACTTGAACCTGGGTCTTCCTGGATGTCCAAACATCTACTGAAGAGAAGTCCATCTCCCCGCGGAGATCCGGACCCTCACCTCCCTTCAGGCTTTCCGTAAAGCCGTTAAAACCTGGCTGTTCCGACAGGCCTGGGGTTGACGAGTTCCCTTCCCCACTCGAATTGTATGACTGTTGATTGTTTTTAAATTTTCTTTGTATCCTGTGTTGTTTTTGCCTTATCTGTATTACTCCCCCCTCCCTGGGTTTGTTAGTCGCCCTGAGTCCCTCCGGGAATAGGGCAGCATATAAATGAAATAAACCTATAACCTAACCTAAACCTATCCAAGCCGCAGGAGAACAAATCTCCTTGTTTTGGCTTTATCTATCCTAGCTCTGACTCTTGATTTCTGTTCACTTCTTTCTTAGATGCTCCTCTCCCTCTTTTCCCCTAGGAGTTCAAGGCACACAACAACCTCTCCTCCATTTTTTTCCTCCACTGCAACTACAAGTTGAGAGAAGTTAACTGGATGAGAGGTTGCATGGCTAAGTCTGGATTCAAACCTTGGTCTCCCCAGCCTCGGTCTGTCACTTTCCTCAAAACACCACCCTGGTTGATGCTGGCTTATCTAAAGCAAGAGTCTCCAACCTTGTCAACTTTAAGAACTGTGGACTTTTGACTCCCAGAATTTAAGACTTTAAACTTTAAGACTTCGCAAGTCCTAAAGTTTCCAAGGTTGGAGACCTCTGGTCTAAACTTATCAATGTTGGATTCTGTATCTTTCTATTTGTGGAACACAGAGGTACAACACCCTGCACCTTAAAAAGCAAATGCCTCTACTTTTTTCCCCAACACATCATCACACAAATTGTGCAAAGTATATTATTTGCTTCTTTGTGCAGTGAGGTGTATTGTGTCCCCTTGCCCCCTCTTCAACAAGTTGATTATGTTTAGCCATTTTTCGGAAGGAACACGTTCTTCCATTTCTTACTTTACAATATCTCTGGGACACCAGGAGTACCAAATATAGGTTCCCCATGTTGTAAGAGAGCCTGCCAGACAGAGCCAGTCCTTGCAAGTACCGGTTTGGCAAACCAGATGTAAAATTAACATCCGGTTCACCCAACCCAGTCCGAACCGGCTGAATCCCACCCTGATCTAACTACTTCTACGAAGAGAAGAGCCAAAAGCTTTGAAAGTTTGGCCAACGGAAGTTTAGTAGTTCCACTCGGTTTACTTTTCATTTGGTTGGTAGCAGAGCTTAGCTTGGCCACATCTTGAGTTTGAACGCGTTTCAAATCAAGCCCTTTAGAGCGAGGTGGAACTACGTAGTAGGCTATCCTGGCTACAGTTCACCCTGTGCAGTTTTTCAGTGAGGAGTTTGAAGTGTTAGTAAAGACACCCACATCTCTCTTGCTCTTAGTAAGTGCACCAAGATGCCTGTCGGGGTGTATTAACAGAAGTTTCTTGAGATGATCAGGAGCCAGTTTGGGAATTATTTGAAGGCAGCCATGGGGCTTAGTTGAACCACAGGACTGCCCCAAGCGTGTGATGAGCCAATGAGCAGATTTTGTTAGTAAAATTCAGAATAGAGGTAGTCCTCGGTTTATGACCACAATCAGTTGCTGAGTGAGACATTGGCTAAGTGAATCTGGCTTCCCCATTGACTTTGCTTATTCCAGAAGGTCACAAGAGTGGATCATGTGACCCCGGGACACTACGACCGTCACACATGTGAGTCAGTTGCTAAGTGTCCGGATTTTGATCACGTGTACCACGGGGATGCTGCAACGGTCATAAGTGTGAAAACTGGTCGTCAGTCACTTTTTCCAGTGCCGTTGTAACTTTGAACGGTCACTAAATGGACTGTTGTAAGACGAGGACTCCCTGCATAGATATAACTCTCACATAACTGGAAAAGGAGCTCGCCCTGAAGCATCATATCATTTTGGGGGGGCTGGGAAATTATGAATGTCCAAGGGCGAATTATGGAAACTTGACTTTAACGCAATTCTTTACGCTTCTCCGGGGATTAAAAAACTTCTTTTCCCCCCAAATATTTCTCCAGATGTTTTAATTTCAAGACTTCCGAATTGGCTTGAATGCCGATTCTGCGGTTGGAATTTCTGTTGTATCCCACGTAGCCATATTGGTTATGAAATTGCTGCTACGAGTTCGAATGCTGCAGAAGGTGGTGGCTTAACCTTTGGATTTCAAGTAATAAATGTAAACCTTTATTGACCCAACTGGCCTGAAATTGTGTCTTTCTTCTTAACGCCCGTCGGTCAAGCAGGGACCTAAAGGATTAATTTTCAGCATATCTCGATGCTGAAAATCACCGTCGCTTCCTTGATTTATGCTACTGTATTTGAACCAGTGGTGGGATCGCATGCACAGTTTAACAAAACTTATCTTCCATCTTACTTATAGGGAATAACACAGCTGGGGGCGTGGCAATCCGCCCTGCGCAGTGGTTAGAGTGCAGCACTGCAGGCCACTTCAGCTGACTGCTATCTGCAGTTCGGCGGTTCAAATCTCACCGGCTCAAGGTTGACTCAGCCTTCCATCCTTCCGAGGTGGGTGAAATGAGAACCCGGATTGTCATTGGGGGCAATATGCTGGCTCTGTAAACCGCTTAGAGAGGGCTGAAAGCCCTATGAAGCGCTATATAAGTCTAACTGCTATTGCTATTGCTATTGACTGCAGTTCTGCAGTTCGGCTGTTCAAATCTCACCGGCTCAAGGTTGACTCAGCCTTCCATCCTTCCGAGGTGGGTGAAATGAGGACCCGGATTGTCGTTGGGGGCGATATGCTGACTCTGTAAACCGCTTAGAGAGGGCTGAAAGCCCTATGAAGCGCTATATAAGTCTAACTGCTATTGCTATTGCTATTGACTGCAGTTCTGCAGTTCGGCTGTTCAAATCTCACCGGCTCAAGGTTGACTCAGCCTTCCATCCTTCCGAGGTGGGTGAAATGAGGACCCGGATTGTCATTGGGGGCAATATGCTGACTCTGTAAACTGCTTAGAGAGGGCTGAAAGCCCTATGAAGCGCTATATAAGTCTAACTGCTATTGCTATTGCTACTACATGCAAATCAGCTGAGAGGATGTCGGTCCTCTCTTAACCAACTTTTGGTTAACTTAAAGTAACCTCCAGATCTGGGGGCTGTTGACTCTCCATCTGAAGGTTGACGGACAGCCTAGGGTCTGCCCCCCCCCCTCTCTCTCTCCCTCCCTCCCTCCCTCCCTCCCTCCCTCCCTCCCTCCCTCCCTCTCTCTCTCTCTCTGTCTCTCTCACACACACACACACAGCTCCTTCCCTCTTCCCCCTCGGAGCTCTCAGGTTGTCCTGATGCTGTCCTGATATAATTTGTTGACCAGCTAATTTGATGCGACACCATCATTGTCATAACCCAGTTTCGAGACTATCCTTCTCTCGCAACAGATTTCCCCAAGGACAGAAGTGTAACAGACTAGACAAAATTTGGCCTCCGCAGCAGTTTTTCTACTCTATCGTAGCTGAGCTGGTAAGAACGTGACTCGGTTGTCCTTCTCTGCTTGCAAGCTGATTGAATAAACCCGAGGGGTTTTTTTAAATGTATTTTTTTGGAAAGAAAAGAAGACATGCTGGAAAAACTTTTCTGATTTTATTATGGACGTCTTTAATACTGCCATGAAAACCGTCTGCCGCACAGAATGGGACTATAATGTACAACATAGAAATGCAATCTAAATTACAACAAGGAATTACAAAAAAGGAAAAGTATCTTGTTAGAAAGAAAGTCACCCGGCGTGGCAGTTTTGTCATCCTTCCTCCCCCTCCCTCCGAGGTCAACAGACGGGCTACTTCTACATCCCTTAGAACGGTTACTCCCAGAAGACCCCTAAAGTTGCTCCGAACAGAACAACACGATAAAGACTGTACAGTCCTCAAAAATAATTTATTAACACGGTTTCTAGAAAAGAAATGCTAGTCCTTTTAAAAGGTTTTCGCTTTTTATCCCAGGGGGGGCACAAGAAGTGTGCTTTTCACTCTAACCATCTAAGAATACAAAATCCGGCGGAAGGGCTACAAGGAAGAGGTGGTGGAATCCACGACTTCTCTCCCGTTGCAGACCGTGGGGACGTAGACATTCGCCGAGGCTGGAAGAGGAAGAAGAAAACGGACTTTTAGGTGCCAGAGATCAACACCAACAAGACTCACACTTTTCAGGACCGCAGCGGGATGTTTTTGAAACCGAAGGGATCCCCGACGCATAAATATTAAAAAAAAGAAGGCAGCGGTTTGATCACAGGGTCACCGAAGCGATTTTGATTTGGTTGGCTTCACGCCCTACCCCTTGGAAACCCAGGTGCCAGTGCTGAAAGGATACTAAGGAGGGAAACCAGGAGACTGGGAGTTCTAGTCCCGCCTTAGGCATGGGAACCGGCTGGGTGACCTTGGGCCAATCACCAGGAGACAGAGAGTTCTAGTCCTGCCTTAGGCATGGAAACCAGCTGGGTGGCTTTGGGCCAATCACCAGGAGACTGTGAGTTGTAGTTCTGCCTTAGGCATGGAAACCAGCTGGGTGGCTTTGGGCCAATCACCAGGAGACTGTGAGTTCTAGTCCTGCCTTAGGCATGGAAACCAGCCGGGTGACCTTGGGCCAATCACCAGGAGACCGTGAGTTCTAGTCCTGCCTTAAGCATAGAAGTTGGCTGTGTGGCTTTGGGCCAGTCGCTCTCTCTTACCCCAAGTCACCTCACCGGATGTTAGCATGGGAAAATAGAAGGGGGAAGGTGGATATGTTCCCTATCTTGAGTTATTTGTAAAAATAGTAAAGTTGAGCTACAACCAAATGAGCATTTGTGACATTTTGCTTTCTCTTATGGCAAGAGAGAAGTTCTCAGTGCTCAAATGGAGAGAACTACGTTTTCCTCGTCAGAGGAAGGAGCCTTGTGGAATTTACCTTGGGAATAGCTGGTTCCTGTCCCGCTGACGCTGAACCTGTTGAGGTGCAGCCTGTGAGTGACCACGTTCTTCTGCGGTTGGAAGAGAACGATGTGCACTTTGGGGGCAAACAGGCAGCCCAGGACAACGAAGCCACTCAGGCTGACAGAGATGCACATGGTGGTGGTCTGCACCTGCTCGGAGGGGAAACAAAACAGCGCATGGAATAAAATGGTTGCTAAATTAGGGAGGTCAGCAAGGGAGGGGAGTGAATGCATTTGCAAAAAGGAAGGAAGGAAGGAAAGAAAGAAAGAAAGAAAAGAAAGAAAGGAAAGAGAGAAAGAGAAAAAAAGAAAGAAGGAAAGGTGTTTCTAACAAAGGGTTAGGATTTGGCTGCAATGGTCTCTATCTGCCATAGACGATATTCACTTCAGTTATTCATTTTGCCCCAGGCTGACTTTTGAGGCATTTGCAAAAAGGAAGGAAGGAAGGAAAAAGAAAAAGAAAGAAAGAAAAGGAAAGGAAAGAAAAGGAAGAAAAGAAAGAAAGAAAGAAAGAAAGAAGGAAAGGTGTTTCTAACAAAGGGTTAGGATTTGGCTGAAATGGTCTCTATCTGCCATAGACAATATTCACTTCAGTTATTCATTTAGCCCCGGGCTGACTTTTGAAGCGTTTGCAAAAAGGAAGGAAGGAAGGAAGGAAGGAAGAAAGAAAGAAAGAAAGAAAGAAAGAAAGAAAGAAAGAAAGAAAGGTGTTTCTAACAAAGGGTTAGGATTTGGCTGAAATGATCTCTGTCTGCCATAGACGATATTGACTTCAGTTATTCATTTAGCCCCGGGATGACTTTTGAAGCATTTGCAAAAAGGAAGGAAGGAAGGAAGGGAGAGAGAGAGAAAGAAAGAAAAAAGAAAGAAAGAGAGAAAGAAAGAAAGAAAAAGAAAGAAAGAAAGAAAGAAAGAAAGAAAAGGTGTTTCTAACAAAGGGTTAGGATTTGGTTGAAGTGTCGGCGGAGGCCTTACCCTGTAGTCACTGGAGGTCACGTAAAAGATGGGCAGGAATGCCAGCCAGATAATGCAGGTGGTGTACATGGTGAAGCCAATAAATTTGGCTTCGTTAAAATTCTCCGGGCACTTCCTTGTCTTGAAGGCGTAGACAGTGCATAGGAGGACCAGGATCACGTCGTAGGTTAAAGAGATGAGCATGCTGGCGTCCTTGACGTTGCATTTCAAGATGACCGTCTGCCTCTTTTCCGGAAGGGTGTATCGGCGAGTGCCCGGAGCTTCCAAAATCAGCCACACGGACACCAGCACGATCTGCACCATGACGAGGCTCAGGCAGATGAGGACTTGAGAGCGGGGGCTGATGAACTTCGGCCTCTGCGCCCCATTCTTCACCCCGTTAAATATCCTGGCGATGCAGTTCGTTTTGGTCAGGAGGGCCGAGTAGCAAACGGCGAAGGACGTCCCCAGGCCCAAACGCCGCAAGGTGCAGATGGCCGGAGAAGGCTTGGCGATGAAGAAGAAGGTCATGCTGTAGGAGAGGAAGACCCCGAAAAGAAGAATGTAGCACAGCTCGCGGCTGGAGGCCTTGACCAACGGCGTGTTGTTGTGCTTGATGAAAACTCCCACCACTAGGAAAGTACAAAGGAAGCCCAAGCACGCGATGGAGACCGGCCCGATGGACCAGGCATCTTCCCACTTGATGTAATCTTCCGGGAGGTCGTAGCAGCTGGCCAGGTCCAGGCTGGGCCACCGTCCTGGGCCACAGTCCCTGCAGGTGAATTCGTCCACCAGGTACTCAAAGGTCTCGCAGGGAATGCAGATCCAGCAGCAGACGTCTCCCGGTTGCATGTTCTTCATCTCGTTGGGCGCGCAGGGGTCGCTGCACTGGGCCACGGGGACCAGGCCCCTGGACCAGTGAATGGCGTTGACCTCCAGGGTCAAAGTTTCGGCCCACTGTCCCACTTTCAGGTAGGAATAGCGGCCTCCGGCTTGCTGGAAGTTGAAGACGTTGTATCGGCCGATCCCGTCACCGTAGATGTCGAATTTAACAAGGTTGTCGGCAGATTTTGAAGAATGGAAGGGAGCTGTGGAAACAGGAAGGAAAGAGGGTTTTCCTATTACGGGCCTGTATTGTTGTAGAGTGATAAACAAAATATATGTGAGTTAGAAGAATAAAGGACTTGATCTAGCAAACAACTTTCTGGGACGATACAAGATGAATCCTTGTTAATTGCATATAAAACTACACACAGCTTTTTGTTCCCGATGAAACAAAGCTCAACACACTAATCTTGCTGATTACAGGTTACACATTAACAGAGTTGGAAGGGACCTTGTAGGTCATCTAGTCCAACCCCCCCGCCCAAGCCGACCTAACACCATTTCTGACAGATGGCAGTCCAGGCTCTTCTTGAAAGCCTCCAGGGATGAAGCTCCCACAACTTCCGAAGGCAACTTCTGTTCCATGGGTTGATTGTTCTCCCTGTCAGAAAATTTCTCCTTCCCTTCCCCTTCTCTTTGCCTTATAGAATGCAGAATAACAGAGCAGGCAGGGGCCTTGTAGGTCATCTAGTCCAACCCCCTGCCCAAGCAGGAGACCCTACACCATTTTTAACAGATCTCAATCCAGCCTCTTCTTGAAAGCCTCCAATGATGAAGCTACCACAGCTTCTGAAGGCAACTTCTGTTCCATGGGTTGATTGAGTTGAGTTGAGTTTATTATATTTCTATGCCGCCCTATTCCCCGGAGGGGACTCAGGGCGGCTCACAACCAAGTCAAGGGGGGGGGGTACAAATAAGAAAAGAACACGAACAGAACAATACCACAATTTAAAACACTCAACAACCATACCATTCGTGGGGGGACAAAAAACTCATTAGCCCCAGGCCTGTCGGAACAGCCAGGTTTTAAGGGCTTTGCGGAAGGCCTGGAGGGTGGTGAGGGTCCGAATCTCCACGGGGAGCTTGTTCCAAAGGGATTGTTCTCACTGTCAGAAAATTTCTCCTCCTTTCAGGTGGAATTTCTCCTTGGTCAGTTTCCATCCATTATTCCTTGTCTGGCCTTCTCTCTTTCCACCCTCTACCCTCTCTCTCTCACTCACTCTCTCTCCTCCTCTCTCTTCTCCCCTCCTCTCCCTCTCTCCCTCTCTCTCTCTCTCGGCACAAGACAAATAACCTCATTTCTCCAGAACTGAACACAAAACGAATTCCCAAGAAACTGCATAGCAGCTGACACGCTTTCCGAAATCCCTCTGTACCCTTTCCAGAAACGTAATCCAGCTCTCCAATCCTCTCAAAAGGCCCCCTGGATAATCCTGACAGGGAATTCTTAAAAACCCTTTTTCTGCATTCCCGGTAGCTCCAGTTGCCATAGTTACCGGGGGAGTCTGGGATCTTGCACCGACCCAAATTGGCAAGCCCACCCCCCCACCCCCAAGGCAAAAACAAACACCCCAACGTCCTGTCAATCTCGGCAACACCTACAAATTTTAAGGAGAGGAGTTGCTGTTTGACTTTCACCTTGAAAAAAAAAGGATCTTGGATGGACGACCCTTTGGCCCTTTCCCATCGGAAGGGGATCCTGGCAACAACGCAAGACCCCTGGGTGAAAAAATGGAACGAGTCGGCATCTGCCCGGTTGATGGCGGATGCAATTTGGAGTTTCATGGGAGGCTGTGACTTTGCAAGGTTGTTCCTGTCACAATCGATCATCCCTCAGCCTCCTCGTTAACTCCCTGCCTCTGGTTCGGTGTGCCAGAGCAATTTGTAGTGGCTCATCATTAAAGGATGATACCTCATTACCCCGGCCACCTGCTTTTACTTCACAGGGCAGCCATTATGTAAATGGAGGCATCACCGCTAAGCCTGAGGAAAGGAACAGGGCCTCAAAAGATGATCAGAGCCCAAGAAGGCTGCTTGAAGACAAGCGTCTCCACGGGATTCGATCCAAAGAATCAGGAAGATGATGGTGAACCTGAATGTCCTCCTCGCACTAGAAAGGAAGCCTACTTGTCTTCTCCACCTTCTCAACCTGGGCTGTTCCCCCCCCAGAAGAAACTAAACCTGGAGCTTCTCCTCCCTGAGGTGGCGCAGTGGTTAGAGTGCAGTACTGCAGGCTACTTCTGCTGACTGCCGGCTGCCTGCAATTTGGCAGATCGAATCTCACAAGGTTGACTTGTCCTTCTGTCCTTCCGAGGTGGGTAAAATGAGGACCCAGATTGTTTGGGGGCAAGAGGCTGACTCTATAAACCGCTTAGGGAGGGCTATAAGGTAAAAGGTAAACGTTCCCCTCGCACATATGTGCTTGTTGTTCCCGACTCTAGAGGGCGTTGCTTATCTCTGTTTCAAAGCCGAAGAGCCAGCACTGTCCGAAGACGTCTCCATGGTCATGTGGCTGTCATGACAAATGCCAAAGGCGCATGGAGCGCTGTTCCCTTCCCACCAAAGGTGGTCCCTGTTTTTCTACTTGCATTTTTTACGTGCTTTCGAACTGCTAGGTTGGCAGAAGCTGGGACAAGTCACGGGAGCTCACTCCGTTACGTGGCACTCTAGGGATTTAAATTGCCCAACTGCCGACCTTTCTGATTGACAAGCTTAGCATCTTAGCCCCTGAGCCACCATGTTTAGACTTGTATGCCATGTACTGGGCTATAAAGCCCTGTAAAGCGATATATAAGTCTAAAGGCTGGTGCTATGTTTCCCTGAGAATTTCTCCAGGTAGAAATTTGCATTTGGGATCCTTTTGGGATGGAAAGAAGGGATCAGCAACCCCGCTCAGATTCTTCCTAGTCGATTTGAAGTCTCCTCCTCCCCATCTATTAAAATGAGAGCCTTGTGTGTGAATTTTCACGCCCCCCTCCCTTTGAATAAAATGAGATGGGGCTCCCATGGACATTCCAGGGGGGCTCGAAAGAAGCCAAGAGGTCAGTCACAAATATGCAGTGGAAGTCCTTGTAAAAGGGGGCAGAGCTTCAACTGGACAATCGCGGCCGTCCTCGTGAGTGTTTGGACCCCCACACTCTGCAAAGCCCCCCCAGCCCCATCAGCGCAGATCTGTCCGTTGGTCCGGAATTTATGGGTGTTGTCCGTAAATTAGGTCACACCCAACTTTGGAAGGGTTTATGGGACTGAGATGATCTGGGCCTCTAGAATTCCCAACATTTTCTGATCCACATTTTAATCCGTTGATTGTGTTGGGCGTGTTCGTAAATTGCAACACCATGTCACGTATTTCACATAAATACATTTTGAAGAATTTATTCTGTACCAAACACTGCATCCGTTGATTTCCACAAAATTTGGAGGTTTTTTTGTTCGTTTGCTAATATTTGGTGGTGGTGGTGGGGGTTTATGGTTAAAGAAGAGAAAGAATAATCACGATGCAACTGTTGCTTTGAGAAAGAAATGCGTCCGGTTTGATTCCTAATTCCCAAGTCCCCCCTCTGAAATTTTAAGCACCGATGCCTGGGGGTTGATAAGAGTCATTTAATTTGAAGTTATTTGCGCTGGGAAATAGGTTGCACACAAAGCAGCCAGCGTTGCGGGCTAATTTATACCGGCAATCAAATTCTAATTACAAAGGAAATGAAAAGCCAGCCGCTTCACTCCACCCCTGGGCCTTTTAAAGGTGAATCTTAACACAAGGGGCTTCTCGTGCGGTCCATGAAGGGGATGGAACCACAAACGTCCAGCGCGCTTAACAGGCCAGCAGAAATGAGGAAAGGGACGGTTTCCACTGAAATCGGTAGCCTTGTTAAAGTTGCCATTGTGCCCGCTTTAAGGAGGGTGAGTGGCATTTCATTGGAGTTTTCCTCTGAAACTCAAAGGGAAACCATGATTCATGGCTTAAGCGCTATGTCTGGCAGGGGGCTGGCTCAATGCTCTCTCTCTCTGTGTGTGTGTGTGTGTGTATGCATTTTTTTGCTGATAAATAAATGAAGGGAGACTAGTATAGATCTATTTCAAGCTATTCAGCTCTCATCAGTTAGCCATACCCTTACTGGGATTCGAACCTGGGCTGTTTTTATGTATGAGACAGTTGTATTAACCTCTAAGCCAATGGTTTTCCTGCTGGAAGGCTCTAGGAGGGGGTTTGAAAGGCAAAAGGGAAACCGTGCCAGATGCTTTCACAAAACACTATATATACCAACTACATCTGGCACCACCATTGAGTCCAAAGTTTCTGTTGCTAAGTGAGGCATTTGTTAAGTTTTGTCCTGTTTTAAGACCTTTCTTGCCACAATAGTTAACTGAATGACTCCAGTTGTTAAGTTAATCACCAGTTGTTAAGTGAATCCGGCTTCCCCATTGATTTTGCTTGTCAGAAGGTCGCAAAAGGGGATCACGTGACCCTGGGACACCTGCAACCGTCATAAATACAAGCCAATTGCCAGGCCTCTCAATTTTGATCACACTGTTCTGACCGAGGCTTCCTGAGAGCCTGAAGCAAACTCCTTGTTCCGACAAAACCCCTTTTTACTAATTTGCTGTGATTTCTTCTCATTCACATCCAGCAAAGTCTTTCGAGGGAGGATTTACAGTCACAGACCTCATCTGGCTTGGAGAGCTGCCAGGCCGATGTCTCAAAACTTGGCAAGGAGCCTCGGAGAGTCACGAACCGATGAAGGGAACTGATGGTCTCCTGCAAACTCCACTCCCCTTTCGCTCCTCTTTTATTTCCTTTGGGAGGGGCCATTCACTGTCCACCTGTGGCCTTACTTCCAAGTCGACCCCTGTTCTTTAGCTGTTCCCTTCGTCTGGCCACTCTGCGCATGCGCACACTGGGAACAGGCTCCAGCTGTTCTTCTGCCTCACTGATGTCTGACTCCGAAGGGAGCTGATAACTGTTGGATGGCCCTGGCCCCCTCTCTGCCTCCGACACAGAGCCCTCACCAGAGCCTTCCCCAGACTCCAGGACTGGCCCAGGTTCCTCCCCAACCTCCTCACTGTCTGAATCCGGTGCCAGCTACAACACCTGTGACCACAGGGATGCTGCAATGATCATAAGACTGAAAAAGAGTCGTAAGTCACTTTATCCAGTGCTGTTGTAACGTTGAATGAACCATTGTAAGTCAAGGACTCCCTGTATTCACAATTTGCCAGAAAGAGAAGCAGAGTCCCCATTAGCAATAGCAATAGCAGTTAGACTTATATACCGCTTCATAGGGCTTTCAACCCTCTCTAAGCGGTTTACAGAGTCAGCATATCACCCCCAACAACAATCCGGGTCCTCATTTTACCCACCTCGGAAGGATGGAAGGCTGAGTCAACCCTGAGCCGGTGAGATTTGAACAGCCGAACTGCAGAACTGCAGTCAGCTGAAGTAGCCTGCAGTACTGCATTTAACCACTGCGCCACCTCGGCTCTTCCCAAGTGTCTCATGCCTGTAGGCAGACATGCCTAGAGGAGGAGAGGTCCCGACTTTAGCTCCGTGTTGAGCCTCCGAACTTCAGTCTTTATTTAATTTTGTATTTATGTATAGCAAACGTTGAGCTGGTAACCTAAATCCACCTCATTGGGAACAAGCAATAACCTTCGTGCTCAAACTTTCCCAAAGGCTCCTGAGAAGCAGACACAACTTTTTGCCCAACGGGGCTCTTATTAGTAAATAATAATAATAAGGATAATAATGGAGTTATTCAATTAAATTAGGATAGTAGGTCCTGGGAGAATTGAGGGATGAAGTCTCCTCTGAGCGAATGAATGAATGAACGAAACAATTCTAGAAGTGCTAATCCTACTTATTCGTTGCAGCAAGAGGGCAGCAAAGAACACAGAGAGACTCAATGCTCTCAAAAGCAAACGAAACAATATTAATGATTTAAAAAAAACACATAATGCTTGACTATTTAACTACCAGGAATAGGTAGGATCTGCAAGTCGCCTTGATGGATGGAGCTAATTTTGTTGCAAGATCCTGAGTTGCAAAGGAAGGCTTTGGAACTGAATGTATCGGAACTTTCTTAAAAACCTCCAAACCCATTTTTATACCCTTCCCCATGTTCCATTTAAGGACTGGGACATAAAGAGGGCAGCCCTCGAAATATTTGGCATTTTCTCTCTCTCTCGCTTGGATTTTCCGAAATGATATTCTATTCTGTGAAGCTGTTTCTAAGCTGCACATTCGGATAAATCTGGATCGGTCACCAAGTGTGATTTCCTGACTAATTTATCTTTATTTTTTGGGGGGAAAAGTTTTTTTTTTATTTTTTGATAACCACTCTTACATCATTAATCTTAGAGTGTGTCAGAGTAGTAAGGGTCCGGATAGTAAGGGTCCGGAGTAGTAAGGGTCCGGATCTCCACGGAGAGATCATTCCAGAGGGCTGGAGCTGCAACAGAGAAGGCTCTCCCCCGGGGGGTCGCCAGCCGACATTGGCTGGCAGATGGAATCCGGAGGAGACCTAACCTGGAATCCCTATCAAATCAAGGGCAATTCCTGCTCTCTGCTTCCTCTCTCCCCCCACCCCTTCCACTTTCCAATATAAGCAGTCAACATTCCAGGATTTTTATCAGTTAACCCACGTCCTAAATCCCGTTGACCTTGTGTAGCATGAGGGATCTGTCAAAGTCAACTAGGCCTTGATGCTTAAGCTACGATTCTGAACCTGGCCACCGTCGGTGCAAGCCAGCATTCCAGCCAACTCCCTACAATACACAGGACACAACTGCCCGGTAAGTTCTTCAGGTCTGCTTTGTATTCTGTGTCAGTACAGATTCTCTCACACGGACACACCCCTCGTCCCAGCAGAGACCGAAGACCATCGCATGCCATCGCTTCGCTTCTCAATATTTTGCTCCACTGAATCATTTCGAGAGCAATCATGAAACCTCGGGGGGTGGGGGGAAATGATAGAGGAAGCCTGCCGTCTTTCACTGCTAAAATAACGGGAGGGTCGAGCCAAGGAGAAACGGAAAGTGACGGAAGGCTGAAGCGAAGAATCTTTCCGAAAAGGGTGTTAATGATGCCTTTAACATTCACATGAATGCCAGATTTCCTGTCTGAGACACGGACCTGTCAAGAAATTAGGCGAGAGCACCAATCTTGGGGAAGCACCTTGACGTTCAGAGCCTAAGAGACTCTTTTAATTTTTAGCAACAAATACGCTCAACATTTGTTGGAGTTATAGAAGCGGGGGGGGGGGGGAATAGTTTAAATTTAAATACAGTAGAATGAGGAGGTTATGGATGGCTGGTCCTTGAGACGATATTGCTTCATAAAGTCCCTGGTTTGCAACTCGGTGAAATCAAAGCTGAAAGAAACATTTGACCCCTGAAGTTATTTCTGTGAAGTCCAGGAAACAGACCGGTTAAATAAAAGGCCCGGGAGTGGATCTCATTTGACTATTTCTATTGTAAGACCTCGGTGGCATGGCGGGAGAAGAAAGGGTCAACCATCTAACTTCATTACTGGTTTTCCAAATTGCATGAAGCAAGACATTTCCTTGAGAAAGGAGGGTGTTTTTTTTAAAAAAGAATTGTACAGTTCTCCTCAAACTTGTAGGAAATCTAAATATGTAAAGTGAAACAACAGAGTTGTAAAGGACCTTGGACGTCCTCTAGTCCAGCCCCCTACTCAAGCAAGAGATCCTAACTCAAGCAGGAGATCCTATACCATTTCAAATTGCTGTCCAACCTCTTCTTGAGAACTTCCAGTGTTGGAGCATTCACAACTTTTGGTTGCAAGCTTTTCCACTGGTTAATTGTCCTCCCTGTTAGGAAATTTCTCCTTAATTCTAGGTTGCTTCTCTTCTTGATTAGTTTCCATCTGTTGCTGCTTGTCCTGATAATGACATCGCACTCATAATGATGATGTCATTGCTCCAATACCTGTGCCAGTGTTTTCTCATCTTGGTTTGGTTTATGGTCACCTGTGAGGTATAGTAGTATAGTTTCTCTCTCTCTCTCTCTCTCTCTCTCTCTCTCTCTCTCTCTCTCTCTCTCTCTCTCTCTCTCTCTCTCTCTCCCTCCCTCCCTCCCTCCCTCCCTCCCTCTCTCCCTCCCTCCATCCTCTCTCTTGTTTGAGTCAAGATAAAGATACGTGTGTGGCCAATAAAACATTGCTAACAAGATCAATGCACTTCTCTGAAACTGATTCCTATTCAGGATTAGATTGAGATAATTTAAATATATTTAACACCTGAGTGCTGCCTTGGAAATCTGCCTGATAAACATTCACGGAAGTATCTGATCTTCTAACTATCGATTCTACAAATCCTACAGCAAATAAAAGGCAAAGGATGAGGCCCAGGAAAAAATGAAAGACCTCTTGGAAGTACAGTAAGAGTTCAACTGCCTCCTAGGATGGGGACGCTGCAGTGGGGTGTGGCTGGGCTATTTCCAGCATAAGTAGGATGGGAAACTTTTTGAACGCGTGCCGAGTTTCTCGTCTAGCTCAGGCAATGGGGATAGAGGCGGCCCGGAGAAAGGGAAGAGGAAGATGATGGTCCTGCGCTGCGGTGGATCCTTCCCCAACATAGAGCAGACTTTGACCAAGCAAGAGGATGAGAAGATATGAAGCCGCCCAGAAACTCCTCTAAGACCCGCATAGGGTTCTACTTCCACTGCCCCCCCCCCCCTATGGCACATATTCTCCCTCCCCCACTTCCTAGCAATCTGAATGCAAAGGGAGCTCTCCATGGTGCTGTTGATGTTTCTGGCAAGAGGGTGGAGGAGGAAGTGCTGATGCCACAACAGATGCCACAACCCAGGATGTGTCAAAATCATCAAGAAGGCTGCCCCGACACTGGGATGGAATTCAATTTCCAATGCCCCTGGGTGGACAGCCCTGTGCATCAGCAACGGTTAGCCCCACCCTGACCTCTCATTGCTTCAGCTTCTAGACTGGAAGTCAAATGCCCAGTGATAATAGAGTAGAGTGGAATAGAATATAATTAATATAGAATAGAATTAATATAGAACATAATTCTTTATTGGAATAGAACAGAAAACATCAAAACTAATGCTGAACATTTCACCAAGGGTGCTATCAGCAGTAGCATCTTTTACAGATCGAATATAGCAATAGCAATAGCAGTTAGACTTATATACCGCTTCCTAGGGCTTTCAGCCCTCTCTAAGCGGTTTACAGAGTCAGCATATTGCCCACAACAATCCGGGTCCTCATTTCACCCACCTCGGGGAAGGATGGAAGGCTGAGTCAACCCTGAGCCGGTGAGATTAGAACTGCTGAACTGCAGATAACAGTCAGCTGAAGTGGCCTGCAGTACTGCACCCTAACCACTCTCCCTCTCCCCCCCCTCTCTCTCTCTGTATATATATATATATATATATATAGATAGAGAGAGAGAGAGAGAGAGAGAGAGAGAGAGAGAGAGAGAGGGGAGACAGACAGACAGACAGACAGACAGACACAGAGATGATAGAGATAGATGGATGGATGGATAGATGATAATGATAGATAGACAGATAGAGATACATGTAGATATAGACAGAGAGATAGATTTCGATTATTTTCCTTTTCCATTTAGTCGCTCACCAAAGGACATAATCTAGGAGCAAATGCTGTAGATATAACAGCCCTGAAGCCTATTCAGTTGATATGATGGGAGAGTTAAAAATAACAACATTAGCTGGATTCAGGATTCCCTCCCTTCATATTTTTTCCACTGCAGAATTCAATTATGTGCCTGCTTATTTTATGGCTAAAAAAAATAAACCTCACCTCAGATTCCCTGTTCTCCTTCCCTGGGCTTGTTTAAGAGTTCACTGGGTTTTTAAAAAAACAAAAATAAATGTGGGTGTTATGTTGAAACATGCATCCATAGTCTGGAAATGAAGTGGGGGACGATGGAAATGAATTCTGCACATTGTTATGATTGGGAGAAAAATAATGGCTGTCAGTTATATAAGGATATGAAGAAAACCCTACACACAGACACACAGACACACAAATGCACACACAGCTGCCCTGTATTTTATTTCCAGAATTTCTGTTTGGAGGAAACCATTCAAAGATCTTGATCTTAGCTTTTAAATTTCCAACCTTTTCTTGTGTTGAATGCATTCTAGTTGTAAGGTTTAATGTAGATACAAACCTACACAATATATTAGGACTCACATGTGTTGGTTTGTCTGAGATCAGCCTGCCTGATATCTGATGTCTACAGTGATGTGTGTCTGTGTAGAGAAAAAGAAAGAAGAAAAATGTTTCCTTTCCTTTCCCCTCCCTCTATAATAATAAAAAGTTAAGCATTTGTTTCTTTTCAAAACCATTTGTGTTTTAGCTTTACTTCAAAGTAAATTATCATATTTTTCAAAGAAAGTCAACCCCAAATTCCACTGAGGCTCCTAAATGCATTGATTTTTTCCCCCAGTTCAGGTAGATTAGATCACTTTAAATCTTTTTAATGCTCTTTAACACTCCGCGGTTTGAATGATGTCTTTACATTTCCGGAGAGGGTTGAAAACTGGGGAAAACTGTGTGCATGAAAGGCAGATATTTCTTCCCCCATTTCTTTTGCCACTAAATCAAATTACATCCCAATTATATGAGACAGAGAAACGTGAACTGCCTTGGCATCTGGTAGATTGGCCAAAGTGGAGGGAGCTAATCATGAAACTTCATGAAGACGTCCGGATAAATTCCCTTGTATAAAGGATACAGAACTGCTGGCTGCAGTCTTATTCCAGAAATCTCTCTCTCCCCACCAGTTTCCCAGCCTAATCCAGAAGAGCCATCAAATCAAGATCATGTGAATCATTAGCATTAGACTCCTGCATCCAGTTTTGGACACCATATTCTAAAAAAAGATGTTGAGACTCTGGAAAGAGTGCAGAAAAGAGCAACAAAGATGATTTGGGGACTGGAGGCTAAAACATAGGAAGAACGGTTGCAGGAATTGGGTATGTCTAGTGAAAGGGGATGCGGTGGCTCAGTGGCTAAGATGCTGAGCTTGTCGATCAGAAAGGTCGGCAGTTCGGCGGTTCGAATCCCTAGCACCAGGTAATGGAGTGAGCTCCCGTTACTTCTCCCAGCTTCTGCCAACCTAGCAGTTCGAAAGCAAATAAAGAAATGCAAGTAGAAAAATAGGAACCGCCTTTGGTGGTAAGGGGACAGCGCTCCATGCACCTTCAGTGTTCAGTCATGCCGGCCACATGACCACGGAGACGTCTTTGGACAGCGCTGGCTCTTCGGCTTTGAAACGGAGATGAGCACCGCCCCCTAGAGTCGGGAACGAGTAGCACAGATGTGCGAGGGGAGCCTTTACCTTTACTTTTAGTCTAGTGAAAAGAAGGACCAGGGATGATCAGCCTTCCAATGCCAGAGGGGCTGCAACAAAGGTGTGTGTGTGTGTGTGTGTGTGTGTGTGTGTGTGTGTGTGTGAAATTATTTTCCAAAGCACCAGACAAGACAAGACAAGAAACAATGGAGGGAAACTAATCAAGGAGAGAAGCAACTTGGAATTAAGGAGAAACTTTCTAACAGTGAGGACAATTAACCAGTGGAACAGCTTCCCTCCACTAATTGTGGGTATTCATCACTGGAGGCTTTTAAGAAGAGACTGGACAGTCTGAAACGGCATAGGGTCTCCTGCTCAAGCAGGGGGTTGGACTAGAGGACCTCCAAGGTCTCTTCCAACTCTGTTATTCTGTTATCCTGGGATTTCTTTATGGTTTCCAGTCTATGTTTGAAGAAGATTTATCTCTGTTGTGCTTTTTGAAACGATCCAAGATCCAGCGCACTCTGCTTCCTAATGCACTAAGCATGTTTTTCAGCAGCCCCATCACTATTCATAAGGAATCCTTGGCATTACTAACCACTCCACCCATTCGCCATCTTCCTTACATGGCCTTGTATTTATGCCTCATTCCTAAGAGCTCCTTGCTGGCAAGCTACTTTTGGAGGAACCTGGCCTGATTTCATAAAGTTTCCACCGTATTTAAATATATCGATTCAACTGAGAATCTTTACAGTTTTCAGTTTTCAACAACATCAAGTTGATGCGCCTTGAACAAAAGACATTTATTTTGCCGGAGAAATAAGCACAGAATATGCAAGGTGCTTTCTTAGTTTGTTAACCTCTAATTTCCAGAGCAATCTGCAGGAAAACTGCAAGGACATTAAAAAAACAAAACAAAATAGAGTTGTGTAGCCTTGAATTAATTCACAGAGTCACATTTGGGCAAGTTCCTAATTTGAAGAATTAACTGGAGGCAAAGCTTTTTGCAAGCCGGGTATTGCGCCAAGAAATAAATCAGATGGAAAATAATTCTACCATATGCTAACGAAAGCATGAACAGTTTCAGCTAAGCACTTTTTTTTAAAAAAAGTTATGTAAACTACTATCTGGATTAAGAATACGTTTCATGCCTTTTTAACTTGAATTTGTAGGTAGCGCAGAACTTGTACTTACAAACAGATTACTACTAAAAATGGTGGATGGAGTTGTCCTTCTTTGAGTTGACAAACTCTGAAAGCATGCAACGCATTTTCATAAACTTCTGGAAAAAAGGCTGTTGGTTAAAACAGGCACAGGTTTAGGGGTGCATAAAAATATTGTGTAACTTCAGTAGTTCATTGTCTTGAGGAAGGATGATGGAAGGATGATGCTTTCTGCCATTTTATGGTTCCGAGTATGGCAGGAAACCAGCCACTGTTTAAGCAAGTCTTGTGAAGACAAGGCAATCATAGAACCATAGAGAGCAAAGACCAGAAATGTCCAGCTTTTGAGATGATGTCACGTTCTAAGAATGCTGAAATTGTCTTTTGTTTAACCCAGGTTTAGGGTTTATCCCGTTGTGTGAAAACACTCTTGACATACCAAGTAGTTTTCACTTCCATCTAAGGCTGAAGGAGGCTCAAAAGGTCAAAATATTTTTCTGGAGACTTGATTTTCTATATTGGACAGAAGATGTATCATTATAACAGGAGTGGTGCGGTGGCCTAGAGGTGGCGCTCTCGCCTCACAATCGGGGGGCTGTGAGTTCGATCCTAGGTAGAGGCAGATCCTTCTCTCTCTGGGCACAATGAGAATCTATCTGCCGAACAAAGCTCCCCACTCTGGCGACAGGGACGGCATCTGGCCAGTAAAAACCCAACTCCATTCAGTTGCCCAGACTCCACCTCCACAAGGGATTATGGGGTCGTTAAAAGAAGAAGAAGAAGAAGAAGAAGAAGAAGAAGAAGAAGAAGAAGAAGAAGAAGAAGAAGAAGAAGAAGAAGAAGAAGAAGAAGAAGAAGAAGAAGAAGATTTAATGTACAAGATAGCAATCTGGAACCCAGGAGACCATTTCCTCCTAGTTCTATCTTAGGTGTGAAAGTCCTCTGGGTGACTTTGGATCAATCGTTGTCTTCCCACCCAACTTACCACAGACCCACAGCAGGGTTGTTATAGTGAAGAACATAGAAGGCAAGAGCATTATGTGCGCACACCTTGATTTGCTCAAACTAAAGGCGGGATATACACGGAGTTGCAATAAGACAACTCCAGGGTATATTTTGAAGCCAGGCTCCATCTGGCCTGGCGTGATACTTTAAGGGACTACAAGATTTCATTCAGCTGCAATTCTCAGCTGGTCTATACGGCACAGAAGGTGGGGACTTTGTGGGGGCTGCTG
Source organism: Thamnophis sirtalis (assembly GCF_051295495.1). NCBI lineage: Eukaryota > Metazoa > Chordata > Lepidosauria > Squamata > Natricidae > Thamnophis > Thamnophis sirtalis. The sequence goes on from NW_028261389.1 coordinate 81,590,626, forward strand.
TGAGTCTGTCTGGGGAGGGCGTGTGCTGCAGGCCAGCGACCCTATTTACTTCCTCACCTGAATGGAGTGGTTACCATGGAAACGGACACTCCAGATGTGTCTGTTTTTTCCCCTCACTTGGCTGGAAGTTCAGCAAATCCCACTCTCTCTCTCCCCTTCCTTCTTGAGAAGTGGAGAACGGGCAGGGATCAAGATGGAAAACAGGCCCCAGCCAATTCCCCCCCACCACTTTTTTTTTCTTTAAAAAAAAGAGCTATTGCAGTAAAATGGCTAATTTCAGGAAAACGAAAATAGTTCCCAGGACAAACCCCGATTCACGCGATAGTGGAACTGGGCCATTTTATACTGTGGTGTAAATTAATTTCTTCCCTGCTTCGCCCGCTTTACGGGACAATTCTTGTGGAAGGGTAAACAATATATGCCTGCTGTCAGGTTATCAGATGGGGATGAGGAGATCCCCCCCCTGCATAGCAATAGCAATAGCAGTTGGACTTATATACCGCTTCCTAGGGCTTTCAGCCCTCTCTAAGCGGTTTACAGAGTCAGCATTATTGCCCCCAACAACAATCCGGGTCCTCATTTCACCCACCTCGGAAGGATGGAAGGCTGAGTCAACCTTGAGCCGGTGAGATTTGAACCGCCGAACTGCAGAACTGCAGTCAGCTGAAGTAGCCTGCAGTGCTGCATTTAACCACTGCGCCACCTCGGCTCTCCTTTAAACTCTCAAATCTTGTGACTCAAGAAACAAACCCATCTAACAAGGTCTTCAAATGTGGGTTATGCATTTCTGTGGCACGCAGAAGGTGAATTTTTGTTGGTTTACCTCTGTTTTGCTTTCCCGCAAGGAATTAAGGTGGGATATGCGATTTTAAAAATAATTTATGAAATCTTGTGAGGTTGGTCAGGTTGAGAATGGGCCCAAACGTATCTAGTGACTTCGATGGTTGATGGATAACCTTGTACTCCAGGCGTAGGGCAGGTTTTTCAATGACAGGGACTACATCTTCCATAAGTCCCAGCTAGTACGACCAATCATCAGAATTATGGAACCCCATAGGCTAAAATCACACAACCCTGCTCCAAATATCAAACTAAGACCTTGTTGAAGGACTTTCTTTCAAGAAACATTTTGACCTGGATAAAAATGATCATTTTCACAGTCAGCTTCCCCTTTAAAATATTGTCACCACAGGACCTTTCTTATAAAGGGCCTTTATTTCAGAAAGCTGCCCTTTAAATTTATTTAATGTAATACTTTTTTCTTTTGGCTCCGCTCTTGTATATTCCTTTGTCAAGCAAAGTTCTAAATAAAATAAAAAGTTCTAAATAAAATAAAAAGTTCTACATAAAACAAAAAGTTCTACATAAAATAAAAAGTTCTAAATAAAACAAAAAGTTCTAAATAAAACAAAAAGTTCTAAATAAAATAAAAAGTTCTACATAAAACAAAATGTTCTAAATAAAATAAAAAGTTCTAAATAAAATAAAAAGTTCTAAATAAAATAAAAAGTTCTAAATAAAATAAAAAGTTCTACATAAAATAAAAAGTTTTAAATAAAATAAAAAGTTCTAAATAAAATAAAAAGTTCCAATTAAAATGAAAAGTTCTAAATAAAATGAAAAGTTCTGCATAAAATAAAAAGTTCTGCATAAAATAAAAAGTTCTGCATAAAATAAAAAGTTCTGCATAAAATAAAAAGTTCTGCATAAAATAAAAAGTTCTGCATAAAATAAAAAGTTCTGCATAAAATAAAAAGTTCTAAATAAAATAAAAAGTTCTAAATAAAATAAAAAGTTCTAAATAAAATAAAAAGTTCTAAATAAAATAAAAAGTTCTGCATAAAATAAAAAGTTCTAAATAAAATAAAAAGTTCTAAATAAAATAAAAAGTTCTGCATAAAATAAAAAGTTCTAAATAAAATAAAAAGTTCTAAATAAAATGAAAAGCTCTAAATAAAACGAAAAGTTCTAAATAAAATAAAAAGTTTTAAATAAAATAAAAAGTTCTAAATAAAATAAAAAGTTCCAATTAAAATGAAAAGTTCTAAATAAAACAAAAAGTTCTAAATAAAATAAAAAGTTCTACATAAAATAAAAAGTTCTACATAAAATAAAAAGTTCTACATAAAACAAAAAGTTCTAAATAAAATAAAAAGTTCTACAGAAAACAAAAAGTTCTAAATAAAATAAAAAGTTCTACATAAAATAGAAACATAAATATTTTTAGCCCTCATGAAGACATTTTTCAGGTTGGCCGTTCGCTTTTTGTCCAAGGAAATACGGCCCGCGTATCTTGCGATGCAGCCCTCCGAAAGCCTTCCTTGAGAAAGGTCTTGGGAAGGACAACTCAACACTCTTGACTAGCCTCTTGATGCCAAACTGGGGGCATTTTAAAGGAAGCCACTCTGTGCCCAGTTTTTTCTGCCTCTCTTAGCAAAGGCTGCTTGCTTTTGACACAAAATGTCCCCTCTTTCTGGAATGGCCCATTGGAAACAATAAACTGGTGGCCTTCATAAAGCCTTCATTTCATTTCTAGGATGAGGAGGAGAGCAGCTGTTAAAATAAAAGATGGGGTTTGTTTTTTTTTTGCTCCAACTATACGGGAAAGCAGGTCCCCTGTTTTGTGGTTACTAAAGTGTTCGCTGAAACCTTTGGAAGGGTAGCTAAAAATACAAACTGCATTGGCTCTCATGCGGCTTTTTCTACGTGCAAATTTAGCATTTATTAACTCATAACTTTTATTTTTAGTAGTGTTTTTACTGACTACTGGTGGTTCATGGTGACATTTGTTATTTTAGCTGTTTAGCACTATTTGTTGTATTTTAAACGTTCGTATGGCTAGAAAATAATGCTTCTTGAAAATCCACCTCTACCCCAAATGGCTTAAAAGGTAAAGATTCCCTTCACACAACTGTGCTAGTCATTCCTGACTCTAGAGGGCGGTACTCATCTCCGTTTTGAAGCCGAAGAGCCAGTGCTCTCCGAAGACGTCTCCGTGGCCATGTGCCTGCCATGACTCAATGCTGAAGGCGCACGGAACGCTGTTCCCTTCCCACCAAAGGTGGTTCCTGTTTTTCTACTTGCATTTTTTACATTCTTTCAAACTGCTAGGTTGGCAAAAGCTGGGACAAGTCACGGGAGCTCACTCCGTTACGCGGCACTAGGGATTCGAACCACCAAACTGCCAACCTTTCTGATCAACAAGCTCAGCATCTTAGCAATCACGTCCCCAAATGGCTTAGGGTAGAGAAAATCAGTGCTAATATAAGTCATATTTGAGCTAGAATGAAGCTACTTAAGAATGTCTTTGGAAAGTGGGCAGTGAGCCATTCCAGAGACATTCTGGAATTAATCCAGGAGAGGAGCAACCTAGAACTGAGGAGAAATTTCCTGACGGCGAGGATAATTAATCCGTGGAAGAGATTTCCTCCAGAAGTTGTGGGTGCCTCATGACTGGAGGTTTTCAAGAAGAGGCTGGACAGCCATTTGTCTGAATTGCTACATGGTTTCCTGCCTGAGCAGGGGGTTGGACTAGAAGACCTCCAAGGTCCCCCCCCCAAGTGTGTTATTCCGTTAAATCTGGATCTGAATTTTTTTGACCGCTTAACTTTCTCTCCCTTCTCCAGAAAACAAACTCTTCCTACACAGGGAGACGAAAAAGAGCCCATCTGGCACCGTCGCTTGAATGGCTCACCCATCTACCTGTCTCTTCTAATCCCGCCTCTCTCCCTCCGAAGCGACATCTGTGTTTGTTTTCCTGACATTTCCTTGGATTTCGGTGGAACTGCTGGCTGCTTCTTGATATATATACTGCCAGGCCTCAAAATAGAACAAAAAGGCTTTTGCAGTTGTTTGTCTTGGTAATTTAGCTAACAGAAGCTGTTGGCTTTATCTGGTTCTGTTAAGTCCTTCCTTGCCTCAAGATAATATCTATATCTATATCTGTCTATCTGTCTGTTTATCTATCTGCCTGCCTGCCTGTCTTATCCATCCGTCCGTCTGTCCTATCTATCTATCTATCTATCTATCTATCTATCTATCTATCTATCTATCTATCTATCTATCTATCATCTATCTATCTATCTATCTATCTATCTATCTATCTATCTATCTATCATCTATCTATCATCTATCCATCCATCCACCTATCTACGTACCTACCTACCTACCTACCTACCTACCTACTCACCCACCCACCCAACCACCCACCCACCCACCCACCCACCCACCGATCTATCTATCTATCTATCTATCTATCTATCTATCTATCTATCTATCTATCTATCTATCTATCTATCTATCTATCTATCTATCTATCTATCTACCTACCTACCTACCTACCTACCTACCTACCTACCTATCTACCTATCCATCTATCTATCTATCTATCTATCTATCTATCTATCTATCTATCTATCTATCTATCTATCTATCTATCTATCTATCATCTATCTATCATCTATCCATCCATCCACCTATCTACGTACCTACCTACCTACCTACCTACCTACCTACTCACCCACCCACCCAACCACCCACCCACCCACCCACCCACCCACCGATCTATCTATCTATCTATCTATCTATCTATCTATCTATCTATCTATCTATCTATCTATCTATCTATCTATCTATCTATCTATCTACCTACCTACCTACCTACCTACCTACCTACCTACCTACCTACCTACCTACCTATCTACCTATCCATCTATCTATCTATCTATCTATCTATCTATCTATCTATCTATCTATCTATCTATCTATCTATCTATCTATCTATCTATCTATCATCTATCTATCATTTTACTCAAAGCAGTTGATTTTTACCTCGCCTCAAACCCTGCTTGAACCAGGGAGCCCAAGGCAAAGAAGAGGCTAAATGAGTTAGAATCAACCATAGCTCTTTCCCAGGGAAAGCATTAGAAGAGGCCGATGGTTTACCTGTAAAGTTGACTTTGAGTAAGTAGTCTTTGTACAGCTTCCTGCCGTCCAGGTGCTTCATGCCATCGCAGAGCTTGGTTGTGTTCGGACACATTGTCCTCTGCATTTTGTGCAAGGCGTGGGCCATGGCATAGACGGCGTTGACCACAAACATGATCTTGGACTCTTGTTCGTAATTGGAACTGTTGATGGACAAATGCTTGTCACAGACCTTTTTGTGGGTTTTCCGGTTCTGGAGGCTGCACTGGAACTTCTGCTCCCAGAAATCCTTAAACCAGGGGTTGCGATGGTTGGTGTAAGGGGTGAGGCTCTGGAAGTACCGGTCAAACTCTTTGACCGGGTGGGAAGTAAGCTCTAGTGTGATGGCCCCGTTGGCAACGTGTTCGTTGCCCTTGACCACGCTCTCCTGGGCCCCCCAGCCGTCGCTGGCCACCCAGGTGAAGGAGACGTTGAAGCGGTTGGCCGCGGCGATGAGTTCCCGAGAATCGTCGCTGCGCATGAACAAGACCACAACTCTGGCGTTGGGTTTCTGCAGAAGTTCCCTAATGACGCTGTCGTAGGACTTTCGGATGTTGGACCGGCCGACTTTCTCGGAGGTGGCGATACAGATGTTCCTCAGCCGGGCTTCTTGTTCGAAGGCTTCGATCCCCGTTTCCCCGTAGTCTCCTTCCGAGGCCACCGTGGACACGTAGGTCCAGTTGAAGAAGCGCAGGATCTCAGCCATGGCTTTGGCTTGGTAGAAGTCCGGAGGCACCGTCCGGGCAAAGTAGTCGTACCGGGACTTGTCACTGAGCTTGGCGCTGGTAGAGGCGTAGCTGATCTGAGGGATCTGGAAGAGCCGGAGCAAATTGGCAACCTGGAAAGAGAAAAAGAGCGTTAAGGATGCGGAGAAGGTCCACTCGCTTCCCAGGAGTGGATCCAGAATTTTGTGAATGATCTGAAGTCTCCTAGATGACTCTGGGGGCATCTGATGTGATGATCCCTGGATTCCTTCCTTCCTTCCTTCCTTCCTCCCTTCCTTCTTTCTTTCCTCCTTCCTTTCTTCTTTATTTATTCATGCATCCCTCTCTCCTTCCTTCCTTCTTCCTTCCCTCCCTCCCATCCTCTTTTTTTCTTCCTCCTCTCTCCCTCCCTCCTTTTTTCTTTCTTTCTTTTCTCCTTCCCTCCCTCCCTTCTTTCTTTCCTCCTTTCTTCCTTCTTTATTTATTCATGCATCTCTCTCTCCTTTCTTCCTTCTTCCTTCCCTCCCTCCTTTTTTCTTTCTTTTCTCCTTCCCTCCCTCCCATCCTCTTTTTTTCTTCCTCCTCTCTCCCTCCCTCTATCCATCCTCCCCTACTTCCTCCCTCCCTCCCTCCTTTCTTTCTTTCCTTCTTTCTTTCCCCCTCCCTCTCTTCCTTCTTCCTCCCTCCCTCCCTACAAAATTTCAGATTTAGAATCGGAGAGAGATAAGTGACCTACCCATTTGAGAAGAATGAATGGATGGGTAGGAATCAGAACTCAAGAACAGGTTTTAGTCTCTGGCTTGTTAACAAAGCAACAAAGCAGAAGACTTGGTTTTATTATCAAACATAATTAATAGCCATGTCCTTTCTTCTTATAAGATTTCTATTTATTGTATTTTTTTCCCTCAGCAGCAGCAAAGGGGAGAGCGGGTAGAATTAAATGGTATTCAGAAGCCATAAATTAGTTTACCATTTTGTACAAATCTAACCGTTGAGCTTTGAGAATTAGATATTCCTTTGCTACAATGCAGATATTGTCTACATTCAATCAATGATTGCTCAATGAACTATTAGAGCAGTGTTTCTCAACCTTGGCAACTTGAAGATGTCCGGACTTCAACTCCCAGAATTCCCCAGCCAGCATTCGCTGGCTGGGGAATTCTGGGAGTTGAAGTCCGGACATCTTCAAGTTGCCAAGGTTGAGAAACACTGCATTAGAGTATAGACTCAGATGTCGAATATTTAAATGAGTATATCTGCATTTCTACAAATGTGAGAGTTAAATCTTTTAATTGCATCACTAGGATATAATAAGATTTTATCCCTGTATAACTGATCTTCTCACATTTGTGCCTGCAGGGAAATAATTGAGACAAAAATATCCTGGGGGGGGGGGGAAACCAGAAGAAGCTGCTTAAAGTTACCTCCTGCCATATTCCATCTTGGAAATCACACTGCAAAAACGATCTGAATATTCATGATGGGTTATTAAAACCCTCCAGAAGAGATAAAAGCTTGCAGAACCTCGTGATGCCATCAGCAAAGAGAGCAGTAAGAGGAGAGGCCTCTTATCCTTATCCTGATTGTGTCAGGACTTCCAGCTGAGGAGCTGTTATCATCCAGCCATTTCTTCTGGCACTTGGGCCGAAGGAGGGCTGGTCAAATGGGTCAACGGGCCCAAAAGAATACTTACTTAAGCCGGAGAATTGCTTTTGGTAAGTCTCCATCTGAGCTTTCTTTCCTTCAAACATGCTTAGTATGAAGAAGGCTAAGAGCAGAAATCAAAATTTGGAAGGTCGCCTCCTTTAGCACTTAAATTTTGGAAGGCCCCCCAAGTTTGACCTGCAGGGTCTTTCGTTAAATAATGTCAATCGTGCACGGAAAGATCCTGAGATCTTGGAGAACGCATTCGGATTTTGAAACGGCTGGCCTGAAGGAAGCATCGTTCTGACCCAACATTTAGAAATGTCGTACTTTCTCATAGATGAAGCTGAGATTATAGTTCATATCACCGTTGTATTTGCATTGTGCTCAATACTTTAAATTTGATAGTAATTAGTAATTTTGGTTAATTTTTATTCAATCCTAGTTGAGACAAAACAAAGACTTCTATTTCTTGTTTTGGCTCCCGTTCTCTAGACACTTAGAAATTCTGTTCCATATTTTATAGAAATCCGATTCTTTACTTTCTTTTAACTCATTTTGTCCATCTCTGCACATTCGCTAGGAACAATTTATATTATTCTAATTGTTAGTACAGCTGTTATTACACGATTACAGAGGTTAAATCTGATAGGAAGGCAAATGGAGAATGGAGAACTTCAAAGGCTAAACATGCCAATACGGAAGGCTGCATAACTATTTTTTATATTGTTATGTTTCTCTTGTTTTTTCTTTTTTTGTTGCATTTTCTTTCTGTTTATATATATATATATATATATATATATATATATATATATATGTGTGTGTGTGTGTGTGTGTGTGTGTGTGTGTGTGTGTGTGTGTTTTATTTGTGCTGATAAATAAATAAAATAAATATCAGCACAAATAAAAAACACAAATATAACAAAGGCAACAGTAAAAATATTGGGTTTTTGTCGTGATGGACTCTTGTGACGAGCCGATTGACAGATGTTGGAAGCAGTTAGCTTCCTCCCATAATTGGGGCTTACCAGGGGTTGTGACACTAATATATATAGGTAGGTAGGTAGGTAGACAGCACAAATAAAACACACACACACACACACACACACACACACACACACACACACACACACACAACCCAACCCAACCCAACCAGTCCTGACCTCCTGATGGGGAGACGCTTAGATTCCCTGAAACGGGTGAATGATCACGGACATGCGATACACTATTTTTATGAATGGACCTGCTCACCTGTATGGAGACGCTGCTGTAAGATCCTCCGATGACTCCTGCGATGAGTAACGGGGTGTTTTCCTGAACCGCGTACGAGCCGTCAGGGCACATGTACTCCGCTTCATCCACCTTAGTCAGAGAAGCCCTGACAAACTCCAGGGACTGTTCCAGAGCGTAGGTGTCTCGTGAGCAAGTATCCAAAATGTGAACCCCGAGCTTAATCCCTGGGAGCAGGTGGCTGTCTCTGTTGATCTCATCGATGGCAAAGAGCATGGCCTCCAACCTCTGGATGCCTCGGTCTTCGTTGATCCTACCGCATTCTTCGGCCCCAGTGCCCTTCTCCTTGATTGGGAAGAGGCCTCCCAGCACCAGGTCTCCTTCTATCTTAATTTCTTTCCTTAAAAAGTTGTGGTCGCCCAAAGAAAGGAGGACACTCCTGGAGAACAAAGCCAGCGCAAACATAGCCAACATCTTCTCTTCTGGTCCTCTTCGGGCAGCTCTAAGAAACCTTGGGAGAAACGTCAGAGGTCCTCATTCTCTCCAGCGCTCAACTGCGCAGGGCGAAGAGCCATCCCACCGAGAAGGAAGGAACCAAACCAACTGGAGCTTCTGTCAGGTGCCTACAGGGATGGAAAAGGATTAGGAAGAAAGTGAAACGCAGGACAGATCACAGACTTTTCAAAATTGTTCACCGCAAATATCTTCGGGGTAAATCTCCACGGGAAGCTTGGATCAACTCCTCCGGCGGTGACACGAGAATGGCAGGATGACTATTCTTATCAGTCCGAAGTCCTCCTGGAAATGCGATGCAATGGTTTTGCACAGATGGCCAAACGCAACTGATTTGCTACTCTGAAAACAGGCCAGGTGATTGCCAACCCTGAAGTGAGCCTGGCCCGAGCCATCTTGGAGGCTTCAGGGCTGCCACACAGCAGCGGGAGGGGGGGGGAATAGTTAGATGGGGTTTTGTAGCCAAAACAATGAAGCTTTCCTGTGGGAACCAAGGACATTCTCACAGGTGGCTGGCCAGAGGAGGAGTCGGTAACCCAGCAACCAGCCAGCACCTGGATTGGACAGCGTGACCGGTGATTTGGGGGGGAAGGGGAAAACTTTTGGTTTTACTTACGGGAAAGCTGCAGGAAACCTAAGAGTCGGCTTTCACCAGTTTGTGCCAAAGTGATGCGTCCCATAAACTATTCTTTGAGGAACTCGGAGTTTGTTTTCTATGGATGCATCACTTGGAATGCTGACGTCTATTGTTCATACAAACACAGGATATTTCTGAACTTTATGAAAGGTCCCAAAGTTGGTTTTCCCCCCACAAAAGGCACCCATGCTTCTTCAGTTCTTCTTCAGAACTGAAGAAGCTTCTTGGATGAGAAGCGAAAAGCCTTTAAGGAATAATGAAGAAAGTCCAGTTGCCTTTCGGAAAAGCACTTTTGGCACAAACAGGACCTGGATGAGTGAGAATCTTCACTGTCAACGAGGAAAGGACCTTCCTTTTATACCACGAGGCTGTCTACGTTTCTCTCTCTCTCTCTCTCTCTCTCTCTCTCTCTCTCCTCTCTCTCTCTCTCTCTCTCTCTCTCTCTCTCTATCTATCTATCTATCTATCTATCTATCATCCATCTATCATCTCTCTCTCATCTATCTCTAATCTAATATGCCTACTTACCTATCTATCATCTTTCTATCATCTCTCTCTGTCCCCTCTATCATCTATCATCATTTCTCCTCCCTCCCTCTCTGTCTATATTTATATCTATCTATCTATCTATCTATCTATCTATCTATCTATCTATCTATCTATCTATCTATCATCTATCTATCTATCTATCTATCTATCTATCTATCTATCTATCTATCTATCTATCTATCTATCTATCTATCATCTATCTATCATCCATCTATCATCTCTCTCTCCATCTATCTATAATCTAATATGCCTACTTACCTATCTATTATCTTTCTATCATCTCTCTCTCCCCTCTATCATCTATCATCATTTCTCCTCCCTCCCTCTCTGTCTATATTTATATCTGTCTGTCTGTCTGTCTGTCTGTCTGTCTATCATCTATCTATCTATCATGTCTCTCCATCTATTTATAATCTAATATGCCTACTTATCTACCTATCTTCTATCATCTTTCTATCACTTCCCCCTCTCTCTCATCTCTCATCATCTCTCCTCCCTCCCCCTTTCCCCTTCCCCCTCTCCCTTTTGCTATCTAGCTACCTAGGTATCTATCATCTAGTAAAAAAAGAATAAAAACGTAAGAGTCTTTAAACTTGCAATATTTCTCTCTCCCCCTTTCAGTATTTGGGCTGGCTGATTTCCCAGTGAAGGAATGCCCTTCTGACATTGAGATAAGTAGCACAGGAGTAAAAGGTGACTCCTTGAAGTCCTGGGGGTTTCAATTTGGCTTTGGCTGGGTAGAAGCAGAAGCATATACCTTATCTCACTTTCCTTCAAAGTCACATAAAAACTGTGGCTGCAATAGGTCAAGATCCACACTTAAACTATTTTGTCGGCAAAGGCTGTGATTTATCCACGTGGTGTCCTTTGAACATGTTGGTCTGCATATTAAAAGAATGTAAAATGATTTCCAAATTCATAGGATTTAGTCGGAGAATAATAAATCCTACGAAAAGCAATAAAAATACAAATAAGTTATACAAAGGAGATGCACAGAAACGTCATAACTCTTATGCCAAGAATCGGAAAGTCTGCTCCAGCAGTGGATGGTGATGAATTTAGAATATATAACTTTATGGAAATAAGGCATCTGAAAGATGACTGTAGGATTGTGAATCCAATCTCAATTCAATCAGATTTTTTTCAGACCGGCACCCTCAAATTGGGATGATAACTCCACGAATTTTCTACCAGCTGCTGTAACTGCACACGGACAGGTTCTACCTCCCACTCATGGTCCTAATGCTAGCTTAGATGATGGCCTGTGGCCTTCAGAAAGATGTCCTCTTGCTATCGCCTACTTCAGAATCGCTTTGAGAGTAAATGAGAAGGATAACAGTGTTCAGTCAACTACGGGCATCCCATACAAGCTATGATTACACCAGTGTTTCTCAACCTTGGCAACTTGAAGATGTCCGGACTTCAACTCCCAGGATTCCCCAGCCAGCATTTGCTGGCTGGGGAATCCTGGGAGTTGAAGTCCAGACATCTTCAAGTTGCCAAGGTTGAGAAACACTGGATTACACCACTGATGACATGATGTCATTGCACAGGGGAGACTCATAAGATTCCGTCACTGACACGAGGATATCATGATAAACATCACTTCCGTGCATCCTTGACGCCGATGAATTATGATGAACTTATGCATTCCTGCATAAATCTGCTTAAATGTTGAATCCAGTTGAGTTTAGTGGGTACTTAAATTTGATAAAAATCAGAGCTGCTATGTCATCTGATTAGAGAGAATCCACTCAGTGTTAAGAGAAATAACTTCATCAAATTAGCCTGAATTCAACACCCTCGTACACCGAGGCGCCACACGCACAAACGCCGAAGGATAGTAATTATGGCATTGCACAAATGTTGTCCCCTCCGTCTTCATTCTCGCTGGTGCATGATGTCGCGGTTAATAGAACAAATGTTTGGCCAGCAAGTGGAAGCCACACCAAATTACATCGCGCGATCAGCTTGATTAGTTTAGCAACTCTGCGCCTGTCGATCTCTGGAGCCGTGGCCGGCGTTAAAAGAAAGAAAATAAGCAACGCAGCATGATGGATGGCGGATTCCACTTGCTCACTTGTATGTTTTAATTGTTAATGTCACACGAGCACATCGGCCACAAGCGCTGGGCCGGGTTATAAATCACTCGGAAGTTTCTTTTTCCCCAAGCGCTGTATTGATTTTTCCCACGCCTCCACGCTCCCATGGACGATTCTCCCGGGAGAAAAGCCAACCATAAAAGTGACGTAGATAAAATACGGGGCTGTGTTGTTCAAGTTAGCAATCAAGGGAAGGTCTATTAAACATCTGGAAGGAAACCAAGCCTAGCACCAACTTCATAACGGCCTTCCTTAGTTTTATTCCTCTGGGGGAATATTGGACTGTGCGTAGATTATGGGATCTACATAAGAGATTGGGTTCAGCGACAGCTTCGTGTTCGGGATGATAGCAATAGCAATAGCAGTTAGACTTATATACCGCTTCATAGGGCTTTCAGCCCTCTCTAAGCGGTTTACAGAGTCAGCATATATCGCCCTCACAGTCTGGGTCCTCATTTCACCCACCTCGGAAGGATGGAAGGCTGAGTCAACCTTGAGCCGGTGAGATTTGAACTGCTGAACCACAGATAACAGTCAGCTGAAGTGGCCTGCAGTACTGCACCCTAACCACTGCGCCACCTCGGCTCTAGATAGATAGATAAGAGATATGGATGGATGGATGGATGGACAGACAGACAGACAGAGATATAGAGATAGATAGATAGATAGATAGATAGATAGATAGATAGATAGATAGATAGATAGATATAGCAGTTAGACTTATATACCGCTTCATAGGGCTTTCAGCCCTCTCTAAGCGGTTTACAGAGTCAGCATATCACCCCCACAGTCTGGGTCCTCATTTCACCCAACTCGGAAGGATGGAAGGCTGAGTCAACCTTGAGCCGGTGAGATTAGAACCGCTGAACTGCAGATAGCAGTCAGCTGAAGTGGCCTGCAGTACTGCACCCTAACCACTGTGCCACCTCGGCTCTTGTATGATCTTCTCAAAGGCGGTTTGTGAAGTAATTGTCAACTCAGGCATGACTCCCGAAGGTGCTTATGGCCTACAGCTCTCCCAAGGAGGCTTCCGTGATCTTCTCCATCCCATCTGTCTGTGGGCTTCTCCTTCGTCTCCTCGGTTCTTCTAGCATGGACTAGGTCTGTGAAGGCGAACCCTTGGCACTCGTGCCACGGGTGCCATGTGGAGCCATATCTGCCAGCACATGAACCTTCAGCTCCAGCACTCATGCGTGTGCCGGCCAGCTGATTTTTGGCCTTCTGGCGGGCTGGGGGAGGCAGATTTCACCCTCCCCAGGCTTCAGGAGACTCTGGGGAGGGCAAACAACAGGCCTACTGGAAGTTTGGAAATGGACCGTTTCCAGCTTCTGGAGGGCCTCCAGGGGGCCAGGGCGTTTTCGCCTTCAAGCTCAGCTTGGAGGTGAGCAGTGCATCACGGTAGGGAGGGGGCATGGGTGTGTGTGTGCTCGCATGCTCATGTGGGGACGTGCTTTGGTTTATGGGTGCCAGCACGCAAGCGTGTGATAGCTCTCATTTTTGACACCCGATAACAAAAAGGTTCACCATCACTGTCCTCGGCCATAGAATAACAGAATTATAGACCTCCTGGATGTCTAATCTGATGAATCCAAATTTAAACATCTTTTCACTTCTATGGTTGGACAGCTCAACCGAAGAGAAACTGGTTGCCTTCCTCCGTTATAATAGTGAGTTGCCCTTCCTGCATTTTGAGTTTTTCTCCTCTAACATCAAGGTTGTGGGCCTTCTAATGTGAGATCTCATGGACCGCACCTGTTGTCATTTAAGAAAAACACCCTTCTGTTTTATTTCGGAACACACATCGATGCCTCCTGGAGTCCCGTATTGCTAAGCTCCAATTTTGGAAAAGGACGCCAGAGAAGGCCCTGCTTATAAGCAAAGGCACAGAGCAAACAATCAAGGATTTAGCTGGATCAGTGCTCCCTTAATGAAAATACCTGGAAGGGCTGCCAGCTGGTACGTATTACTTCCTGCCACAGAACAGCTGTGCCTCTGCTTCAACTGGAGATAACAGAATAACAGAGTTGGAAGGGACCTTGGAGGTCCTCTAGTCCAACCCCTTGCTCAGGCAGGAAACCTTATACCATTTCAGACAAATGGCTGTCCAGTCTCTTCTTGAAAGCCTCCAGTGATGGACCCCCCACAACTTCTAGAAGAAAGCTGTTCTAATTGTCAGGAAATTTCTTCTCAGTTCTAAGTTGCTTCTCTCCTTGATTAGTTTCCACCCATTGCTTCTTGTCCTGTCCTCAGGTGCTTTGGAGAATAGCTTGACTCCCTCTTCTTTGGGGCAGCCCCTGAGATATTGGAAGACTGCTATCACGTCTCCCCTAGTTCTTCTTTGCATTAAATTAGACACCCCCAGTTCCTGCAACCGTTCCTCATATGTTTTAGCCTCTGGGTCCCCTAATCCTCTTTGTTGCTCTTCTCTGCACTCTTTCCAGAGTCAAGCAAATATGGAAATCCTGGCCTGAAAAAAATTATTATCATTAAAGTTTTACATAAAGTGAAATTCAAAGAAAACTTTGAAAGCTTTCAAAGCCAGAAGACAAATATCTTTTAAAAAAACAAACGGCAACATTTCAACATAGGCACTATGTTGTAGATATTAATAGAAGTGTAATATGGCTGAATTAAATATAGCCGCCACATGTTAAAATTTTTAATCTAATTCTTGCAATTAGTGCCAGAATGGTTTCAAGGAGGCTGATGATTCCCTTCATTCACAGATCAGCTTCTGAATATTAGCTGATACCATTCAAGTTTAATAAATGCTACAGTGGATTAATCCAAAATTAGACAGGAGGGGCCCAAAGTACAGGCATTTCTGATGAGATTTTGTACTTGGTCACAGGAAGCTCTTTTTCTAAAGGGATGCAGAACACTTTTCATTGAAAGAGAATTCTCCTCTCAATTTGTGCTCCTAATGTAATTTTTGTGTGTGAAATCAAAGTCAGACCGACCATGGTGATACTGCTGATTTTATGGGACCTCAAATCCCCCTTAATTACCCAGAAGGCCATCAGGGTAGAATTCATGCCCTGGAAGTTGCAGTGGGGGAAGGAGGAGGAGGAGGAGAAGGGGGAGGAAATAAATCAATAAAGAAGGAAGGAAGGAAGGAAGGAAGGAAGGAAGGAAGGAAGGAAGGAAGGAAGGAAGGAAGGAAGGAAGAATGATGCTTGATTTTTGCAAATTACAGAATACAGATAGGAGGAGGAGGAGGAGGGAGAGGAAAGAAAGAAAGAAAGAAAGAAAGAAAGAAAGAAAGAAAGAAAGAAAGAAAGAAAGAAGAATGATGCTTGATTTCTGCAAATTACAGAATACAGATAGGAGGAGGAGGAGGGAGAGGAAAGAAAGAAAGAAAGAAAGAAGAATGATGCTTGATTTTTGCAAATTACAGAATACAGATAGGAGGAGGAGGGAGAGGAAAGAAAGAAAGAAAGAAAGAAAGAAAGAAGAATGATGCTTGATTTCTGCAAATTACAGAATACAGATAGGAGGAGGAGGAGGGAGAGGAAAGAAAGAAAGAAAGAAAGAAAGAAAGAAAGAAAGAAAGAAAGAAAGAAAGAAAGAAAGAATTATGCTTGATTTCTGCAAATTACAGAATACAGATAGGAGGAGGAGGGAGAGGAAAGAAAGAAAGAAAGAAAGAAAGAAAGAAAAAAAAGAAAGAAAGAAGAATGATGCTTGATTTTTGCAAATTACAGAATACAGATAGAAAGGAGGAGGGGGAGAGGAAAGAAAGAAAGAAAGAAAGAAAGAAAGAAGAAAGAAAGAAGAATGATGCTTGATTTCTGCAAATTACAGAATATAGATAGGAGGAGGAGGAGGAGGAAGAAGAAGAAGAAGAGAAGTATTTTTGTAAAATTAAAATAGTTTTTAGCTTCCGTCCAATATCCATACTACTAAAGGATTGCAATGATCCTGAGGAAAAATGACATTATTAAAAAGAGAAGATTGGGGTTTCTAAACCATTCAATGTACCCCAACAACAGACTCCTGTAACCTCTGAGGGCATTTTGTGGAAGGTGGGATAAAATGGAACGTGGGTGATGAGACTACAATTCAAGTGTGACTTGTTCTTACTTAAGACATCGTCAGGTGTGAAGAGAGCACCGCTGCTTCATCTTCATAGGGGGCTTTTTTTACAGATGTTGCTGCTAATGAAATGTGTGGTGATCTGAGACAGAGGGTCCCCTCTCATCTAAGCCCCCACTCAGCCACCCCCAGCTTCTCTCATCCATGTGCAACTGTCTCTGTTTCCTTCCTTCACTCTCAACATGCACACACACACAGAGAAAGAACAGGTTGCGTTTTCAATACAAGCCATCAACTATCATAGAGGCTAATTTTTGAAATTTGAACGATCGTGAAAAAGGACTCTGGTTTGCACAAATGTAGCTGTCATCTGGACTCTTCTGACCAGCCCCATAGATGCCCCACAACCAGGGGTGAAATTCAGTAGGTTTTGACCGGTTCTGGAAAAACCAGTAGCAGAAATGTTGAGTACTTCGGATAATCGGTAAATGCCACCTCTGGTTGGCCCCATAATGAGGAGCGAATGTAGATTTTGCAGTATCCTTCCCCCTGGAGTGTGGAGGGAATGGGGATTTTGCAGTATCCTCCCCCTGGAGTGGGGAGGGAATGGGGATTTTGCAGTATCCTCCCCCTGGAGTGGGGAGGGAATGGGGATTTTGCAGTATCCTTCCCCTGGAGTGGGGAGGGAATGGGGATTTTGCAGTATCCTCCCCCTGGAGTGGGGAGGGAATGGGGATTTTGCAGTATCCTCCCCCTGGAGTGGGGAGGGAATGGGGATTTTGCAGTATCCTCCCCCTGGAGTGGGGAGGGAATGGGGATTTTGCAGTATCCTCCCCCTGGAGTGGAGAGAGAATGGGGATTTTGCAGTATCCTTCCCCTGGAGTGGGGAGGGAATGGGGATTTTGCAGTATCCTTCCCCTGGAGTGGTGAGGGAATGGAGATTTTGCAGTATCCTTCCCCTGGAGTGGGGCGGGAATGGGGATTTTACAGTATCCTTCCCCTGGAGTGTGGAGGGAATGGGGATTTTGCAGTATCCTTCCCCTGGAGTGGGGAGGGAATGGGGATTTTACAGTATCCTTCTCCTGGAATGGGGAGGGAATGGGGATTTTGCAGTATCCTTCCCCTGGAATGGGGAGGGAATGGGGATTTTGCAGTATCCTTCCCCTGGAGTGGGGAGGGAATGGGGATTTTGCAGTATCCTTCCCCTGGAGTGTGGAGGGAATGGGATTTTGCAGTATCCTTCCCCTGGAGTGTGGAGGGAATGGGGATTTTACAGTATCCTTCTCCTGGAATGGGGAGGGAATGGGGATTTTGCAGTATCCTTCCCCTGGAGTGGGGAGGGAATGGGGATTTTACAGTATCCTTCTCCTGGAATGGGGAGGGAATGGGGATTTTGCAGTATCCTTCCCCTGGAATGGGGAGGGAATGGGGATTTTGCAGTATCCTTCACCTGGAGTGGGGAGGGAATGGGGATTTTGCAGTATCCTTCCCCTGGAGTGTGGAGGGAATGGGATTTTGCAGTATCCTTCCCCTGGAGTGTGGAGGGAATGGGGATTTTACAGTATCCTTCCCCTGGAGTGGGGAGGGAATGGGGATTTTGCAGTATCCTTCCCCTGCCATGCTCACCAAGCCACACACCCCAAGCTGCACCATGCCCACCAAGCCATGCCAACAGAACCGATAGTAAAAAAAAATTGAATTTCACTCCTGCCCCCAACTCTGTTTAGATCTAGTGAAATCATCCCCTTTATTTTAGGATAAATGATATGACATTTTGCTGTTACTTACATAGCTTTATTTAAGGGCTTTGGGTGATATTAGCATGCAGCTCTATAAATGATGGTTTCATGTGCTCCCATTGGAGATACATCTATGATTTGTGTGTTGCATGAATAATTCGTCAAGTTTTGATGAAGACAGAGACACACCAAATATATTAAAAAAATAATTGAAGTACATATAATCTTTCATACAATGAATCAGTGCAAAATTAACGATATTGTTGAATCCGTATTTGGTACATCAAATGACCAAAATCTACCACAGATTTTCCCAAAAGGCATTCTTCTTCTGAAGATTAGGATTTATTATTTAAGGGATAGAATCAAGATCACGTGAAGTGTTAATACCACTTTATAAGGCCTTGGTAAGGCCACACTTGGAATATGGCATCCAGTTTTGGTCGCCACGATGTGGAAAAGATGTGGAGACTCTGGAAAGAGTGCAGAGAAGAGCAAGAAAGAGGATTAGGGGACTGGAGGCTAAAACATATGAAGAACGGTTGCAAGAACTGGGTAGGTCCAGTTCAATGAAAAGAAGGACTAAGGGATGACAGAATACCAGTCTCCCAATATCTCAGGGGTTGCCACAGAGAAGAGGGAGTCAAACTATTCTCCAAAGCACCTGAGGATGGAACAAGAAGCAATGGGTGGAAATTAATTAAGGAGAGAAGCAACTTAGAACTGAGGAGAAACTTCCTTACAGTTGTAACAATTAATCAGTGGAACAACTTGCCTCCAGAAGTTGTGAATGCTCCAACACTGGAACTTTTTAAGATGTTGGATATTTGTCTGAAGCAGTGTAGGGTTTCCTGCCTAGGTGGTGGGTTGGACTAGATTACCTCCAAGGTCCCTTCCAACTTTGTTATTCTATTCTAAATAGGATTCAATACATATTTTTTAATTTCAGAACAATGAATCCTGAATCTGTTATCTTTCTTTTAATCTCTCGTGTTTGCTTTGTTTTGCCACATTTGAATAATTTAGCGTCTCTTAACCTTGCAGCTGTAATCATGAATAAAATAATTTACTACATAAATAGGTTTTGGATGTAGCTGAGCAAAACCAGCAAGGACTCTAGGGTTAATCTTTTTGGAGTAATGTTTTGTAACTTAACTCGTTTCTGGAACAGCTTAGTGAATTTACAATTGATCCGCGAGGCATATGAAGCAATTATGTACCTAAAGCAAAGATTAAAAGATAAAACTGGAGACAAGAAACAAGTGTTTTGGAAGTGCTGAAAATTATGCCGTTCTAAATATAACGTACAAAGTTATTAGCACTGGATGGTGAAGACGTTAATATCAATTTAATGTCTTTGTGGAATACAGACGGTATGAATTCCTTAAAATTATAGCTTCTGCCTTTAGAAAAGAAAAAAGTAATGTTAATACTAATAGCTAACTTGCTAAAACCAGCCCCCCATTAACTAAGCAAAAAGTGACACATAAACCTTTCAGAGAACATTATTCTTTATTTATCTAAAAACTCTGAAACAAGTGAGACCACTAATTAGCAAACTGCAATTGCATCAAATTAATGTAAAGATGCTTCAACAGGGATAGAAGACCAAATATATAATGCCATAATCATTTTTTCTTCTGTTGAATTGTGTCCAATTGTTATAGACTGCTCAGGCAAGTCAGATTAACAGGAAAGCAGACTAACAAAGCTTAAAGGGACACTGGAGGTCTTCTAGTCTGACCCTGTGCTCAAGCAGGAGACCCTATATCCAATCTCTTCTTAAAAACCTCCAGTGATGGAGCACTCCATTGCTTCTTTCTCTACAGTCAGGTGCCTTGGAGAACAGCTTGACTCCCTCTTCTTTGGGGCAGCCCCTGAGATATCGGAAGACTGCTATCATATCACTCCTAGCCCTTCTTTTCATTCAACTAGACATACCCAGTTCCTGCAACCGTTCTTTGCATGTTTTGGCCTCAAAACCCTTAATCATCTTTGCTGTTCTTCTCTGCCCTCTTTCTAGAGTCCCAACATATCCCTCTGCATAAACACAGGGATAGAATCAAGATCACGTGAAGTGTTAAAACCACTTTATAAGGCCTTGGTAAGGCCACACTTGGAATCCGGCATCCAGTTTTGGTTGCCACAATGTAAAAAAGATGTGGAGACTCTAGAAAGAGTGCAGAGAAGAGCAAGAAAGAGGATTAGGGGACTGGAGGCTAAAACATATGAAGAACAGTTGCATGATAGCAGTCTTCCAATATCTCAGGGGTTGCCCCAAAGAAGAGGGAGTCAAGCTATTCTCCAAAGCACCTGAGGGCAGAACAAGAAGCAATGGGTGGAAACTAATCAAGGAGAGAAGCAACTTAGAACTGAGGAGGAATTTCCTGACAGTGAGAACAATTCGTCAGTGGAACAACTTGACTCCAGAAGTTGTGAACGCCCCAACACTGGAAGTCTTTAAGAAGATGTTGGAGAGCCATTTGTCTGATTTCCTGCCTAGGAAGGGGGTTGGATTAGAAGACCTCCAAGGTCCCTTCCAACTCTGTTATTCTATTCAACATATTTTTATATCGAATATATTATAGCGACCAAAACTGGATGCCGTATTCCAAGCGTGGCCTTACCAAGGCCTTATAAAGCTCTATTAACTCTTCACCTGATCTTGATTACCTCCCTGCAGTTTCCTTGGCAAGCAATTTTCAGAAGTGCCTGTTCAGGAAATGCTTTATGAGCACATTGGAAAACACTGTTTGGGCAATAGATCAGCAACACACAGCAGAGTACACGCGTTTAACCGTTCTCTGGGGGAGTGGTGGCCCTGTCCTTTTCAACGCCTGTTTGGTGAACTTTATTTGAGGGGCTGTCCCAGAGAAGAGGGGGGGTGAGAGTATTCTCCGAAACACCTGAGGACAGGACAAGACGCAACCAATTGTCGTCGCACAATTGTCTCACAATAAAACTGTAAAGACAGTCAAGAGTCCTGGGGATGAGACAGATTCACAACTCAGCTGTTAGGTGACTGCCTGCTTGCAAACTTTCCTTCTGAGGACGTGGTTAATGCCTGTAAGTGAGGCCATGAGGAATAATCCTAGAAGCCATTTTTGACCCAACATCGGAGACCTTCATCAACAGTGATAAAAAGCTGCAAAAATGTCTACAAGACTCTAGTGCAGTGTTTCCCAACCTTGGCAACTTGAAGATGTCTGGACTTCAACTCCCAGAATTCCCCAGCCAGCGAATGCTGGCTGGGGAATTCTGGGAGTTGAAGTCCGGACATCTTCAAGTTGCCAAGGTTGGGAAACACTGCTCTAGTGGACGCCATCTTTGCCCAGATAGATTTTTAACAACTGGGAAGTTTTAAATTCGCCACTAGTTTAAAAAAAAGAAGAAGCAATTATCGTGTTCTGTTGGAAAAAGATTAATAATTAAAACTAAATGCAGTCATCTGTCTTAATTATTATTTGGAAGAAATCCAGCAATTAAAATGACTTATCTTTATATATAAAAGTCTCAGACATTTCTATTTCCCTTATTTTTAACTTGACTTGACACATGGCAGAGAATTATTTATTTCTGCACAAGTTATTAAAAAAAAAACCATTTGATCAGGCAGGCCATCTAATCTAGTCAAAAGTGTGATTTGTTTTAATTCGAAAATAGGATTTGCATGCTTTTAAATTAAAACTCGTGCTGCATGTAGAACTCAAAATGATGCTCAGTGAATTCCGGCTGCGCCATTGCTAGATTCTCCATTGCTCATGGCAAAATCATTTCTCTCTGATATTAAGAACGTGGGTGAACATAATCAGTCCAAGAAACAGGAACAACAAGGATTTTATACTACGAAAGGCTGACTTGCTGATGTTTCTGGTGAATGTAATTTGAAAAAAAATGGGTCCCATGTTCTATCTTAATTTCAACTGACCGAAATTATATTGTGATACTGTAGGAGTATGTGTATCTCACGAAAATTGAGATGGCATCCATCTTCTATTCCATTCCCAGGTTTCAATATACGGACCACAGGAAAGGCTGAGCATCAAAGAATTGGAGGCCTTTGAACTCTGGTGCTGGAGAAGACTCCTGCATTGAGTCCCTTGGACTGCAAGGCCATCCAACCGGCCAGTCAAAGGTCCTCTGTGGAATTCGGTGGAAGGCAATGAAGATCTGGGGAAAGGTTGCCCGCCACACGGTCGGCTTCCTCACAGCAACTAAAGTTGGCCACAGATGCTACACCTTTTATATGGCTCCTCTGATGATCCATAAAGGAGGGGATAAAACCCAACAACGCAAAGGCCACTGCAGGATCCTTGAGCCAAGAAGGCAGCAGGGAGACCAGTTGGAGAGCATCTTTTGCTACCAAGGAACAACTGGTCATCACTGGTAAGCAATGAACAAAATGCTCTGGCAATAAAGGCACACCCTTTCTCTGAAAAAAAAGAGGGAGCTATTTAAGTAGATCTCTAGAGGGGTCTGCAAGGCAGAGTAAAATAGTCAAGGGGGGGGGTTACGGTGGTGTGGTTGAAGTCCCACCTGTTTTTTAGATGTATTGTCTCTTTGGGTCAATGTGTCTGTCTGTCTGTCTGTCTGTGTCTATCCATCTGTCTGTCTGTCTATCATCTATCTATCTATCTATCACCTATCTATCTATCTGTCTGTCTGTCTGTCTGTCTGTCTGTCCGTCCGCCCATCCATCCATCCATCCATCCATCCATCCATCCATCCATCCATCCATCCATCCATCCATCCATCTATCTGCCTGCTTGCCCGCCTCGCTCTGTCTCTGTCTCTCTGTCTCTGTCTCTATCCCCCCCACTCTCTCTCTCTCTCTCTCTCTCACACACACACAGAGACAATTAAAGCATCTTTTCCCACAAAGACTGCTGTTGAGCTCCCAAGCTGCGGTGATTTAGAAGAAAACGCCAGCTTTGCTGCAATTTCAGCTATATCAGAACAAACCCAGGAATAATTTACTCAGTGCCTGAAAGCAGCGAATGGCCTGAGATCAATCAGATGGTGGTGGGGAAGTTGTGGCCTGGGAGGTAGCTAATAGCAGTAGACTTATATACCGCTTCATAGGGCTCTCAGCCCTCTCTAAGCGGTTTACAGAGTCAGCATATTGCCCCCAACAATCTGGGTCCTCATTTTACCCACCTCGGAAGGATGGAAGGCTGAGTCAACCCTGAGCCGGTGAGATTTGAACCGCTGACCTGCTGATCTAGCAGTAGCCTGCAGTGCTGCTTTTAACCACTGCGCCACCTTGGCTCTAAGGTGCTCTTAGAGCTACTCTTCCACACCCCTGAATGATGGGTTCAGAAGGTGGGTTTGTAGTCTGTAAGGCTACCTCGGTAAGCAGCAGGAGGAGGAGGAGGGAAAAAAGGCCACGAAGCACAAGAGAACTGGGAAAATTGGGGCTTCATGGCAACTGGTCATAAATGTACAGCTGGACTAAAATAAGGATATTCAGTGAGCCACTGTGCCAGGCTGCTCAACGGTCTCTCTCGCTGGACTGAGGATGTCACAGAAGCCATTTTACAGCCCTTTGGCTCAGAAAAAAAGGGGGCTTCTTCCTTCCTTTCCCCCAGAATTTATAGAGTCATTTGCACCAAGGGAATCAGTGCAGCCCCCGAGGGAGGGGTCGGGTCGTAAGGGAGGGGGCGGGATGGAGGCATCTCACCATGGGCGTCAATTGAATTTCAGAATCCAGCCACATTTTCCGCCTCCCTTTAAAAAAAAAAACTCTGATAGGACAGGATCTGTATCTCACCTAGGCTGAAAAGTCCAAGCCTGGGAAATGCCTGCATCATTGTGTATTTGTGGGTCAGGTTCCTTAGGAAATGGGCCACAACCAGAGAGATAAATGAGTCACGTGGCTGAGTGTGACTCTTCTGCTGTATCTGTATTGATTCTCTCCAGGGGGCTGGAGAACAAGCAGCAGGAGGGAAATGGAGATTAAAGTCAGCCCCTCTGGGGCATTTTCTTCTTTCTTGAGGAAGGTGGAAATCTGGGCTTTGTGTTCAGAACCTGTTAGATTTGTGATTCCCCAGCCTTCATCTTTTGGTGTAATTAAGATTGTTCCTCTCCAGAGAGTCTCAGAGCTAAAAGGTAATTTTGAAGACTCTTTCTTTCTTTCCTTCCTTCCTTCTTTCTTTCCTTCCTTCCTTCCTTCCTTCCTTCCTTCCTTCTTTCTTTCTTTCTTTCTTTCTTTCTTTCTTTCTCTCTCTCGCTCTCTCACTCTCTCTCCCTTCCTCTTTTTCCTTTCTCTCTCTTTCCCTTCCTTCCTTTTTCCCTTTCTTTCTCGCTCTTCCTATTTTCTTTCTTTCTTTCTCTCTCTCTCTCCCTTCCTCTTTTTCCTTTCTCTCTCTCTCTTTCTTTCCCTTCCTTCCTTTTTCCCTTTCTTTCTTGCTCTTCTTTCTTTCTTTCTTTCTTTCTTTCTTTCTTTCTTTCTTTCTTTCTTTCTTTCTTTCTTTCTTTCTTTCATCTTGCCTTTATTATTTTGATAAGTAACTCAAGGGTGTGAACACACACAATATCCCTTTCCTCCTCCTATTTTCCCAACCACGGCCTTGTGAGGTTGGTTGTGCTGACAGAGAGTGATTAGCCCAAAGTCGCCCAGCTGGCTTTCATGTCTAAGGTGGGGACTAGAACTCTGTCTCCTGGTTTCTAGCTCAGCACCTTAACCACTAGTCCAAACTGGCTCTGTCCTTTGTCTGGGCAAATACACAATTCTTTATAGGTACAAGCAGAAAGATGCACACATTCTTGCAAATACACATACATGCACCCTCCCCACCTATTTTGGACAAGCTCAATTTTGGGTGTGGTTTTGTGTGTAGTTTCCCTGGCAATATGTGTGAGCGATTTCTCCTTGGAGGTTTTCCTGAGTTATCCATGTAGTTTAGAGCCCTGGGTTCTTCAGAGGTCTCTCATCCAAGCATTACTGTGTCCAATTCTGCTGTCTCCGCTACCAGCTACCTGCTGTGATAATGGCAGGCTGCTCTGGAGCAGGAAGGGTTTTTTGCCATATACATATATTTAATACCTTTATTCGAGTGAATACCCAGGCAGGCTTTGATGGTGGAAGGACTCCCTCGAATCTCTTTGTTTAGTTGCATTCTAGGACAACATTCCACACGCTATTTACATGAATGGGGGTAGGAGGAGGAGGAGGAAGAAGAGGAGGCAGAGGAAGAGGAGCAGGAGACAGAGGAGAAGCAGGAGACAGAGGAGGAGGAAGAGGAAGAGGAGGAGGAGGAAGAAGAGGCAGCAGATGAGCAGGAGGAGGAAGACGAAGAGGAGGAGGAGCAGGAGGAGGAGGAAAAGAAGGAGGAGGAAGAGGAGGAGGAAGAAGAAGAGGAGGCAGAGGAAGAGGAGCAGGAGAAAGTAGAGGAGGAGGAAGAGGAGGAGGAGGAAGAAGAGATGGAGCAGGAGGAGGAGGAGGAGAACAAGGACAAGGGCTGAATGGTTTTGGTGTTCTGAGCTTGGTGGTTTCCTTGCAGACATTTCACCACCCAACTGGGGAACGTCATCTGTGCTAGAAGGAAGGGGGATTTGCAGAGAGGATGGGAGAAGAGGAGGAGGAGGAGGATGCTGATTTGGGGGGGGGGCTTCATGGTTAGGGTTTCATGAATTTGTCTGCATGAAGGCAAATTTAATCATGTAAATGAATTTTCCAAATTAAAGCAGATTAACTGAATTAAACTAATTAAGAAAAATGCTCTGAGCAGAGGCTAAATTAGCCAGATGTTACGGATCAAAGAGGAAGTTGACATATACTACAAATACCTAAAGGGAAGCCCATCCTATGAAGCCCAGAAAACAGAATCCAGAGATAGTCAAGGCTGCTTAGATGGTATGATGACCAGGATCAACCCTGAACTGCAGAGGCCACGGAGGTGAGAGTCTTTACCTGCTCCCTTTCATCCCTCCTGGACACTGTGGGATCAGCCGGTCAGTCTGAGGTCTGTCTGATACTTTTTCCTGCTTGGAGAAATCCTATGTAGAAACTGGGGTTTTGATTTAGAGCCACATCTGGGCAGAGGTTGATATGATCCAATCAAATTAATTGGGACAAAACTTGTTTTTCATTGTATTTTTATCCTTTCCTTGTAACTTTGGGTATCATTTCTTCTTTTTGTTTGTTAAGAACATTTATATAAAAGACTAGCTGGACACCCGTGCTTCGCTATGAAGCTATGTGCTCGGGCTTGGTTAATATACGGCAACTGGCAGTTGGAACAGAGTTCTTTTCAGGTGGGGAGGGGAAGTAGACTGCCTAAATTCCCAGTCTGCTGGCTGGATGAGTCACGTGCTGGCCATGCCCACTCCCAGTTTAGTGAAGGGGTAGCATCAGAGCATATTACTATAAGGCAACTGTACTGGCAGTTGGAGCAGAGTTCTTTTCAGGTGGGGAGGGGGAGTAGAATTCCTTAGCATCAGAGCTTGTTAATTACTGTATAAGAAAGGATCGGATGGTCATTTCGAAAAATCCTTTGGGTCCTCTAACACCCCTTTTCCCACGTCTTACATTGGAATGGAAGTGACATTTGCGTTCTTTCTTTTTTGGACAGAAAAATAAAAATGAAAGGCAGGGAAGCGTCTCCTATACCTCTCTCGTTCACGGGTATTTAGGAAAACCCATTTCCCTGTGAGGAGTGGGCTGTTTCTTTGGCTTGAACTGAATACACGGAGTAGAATTGTGGCTTTGTGGTGTCGGTGTGTATTTGAGACCCTCTTTGCAGGTCCCGGAGATGCAACATTGTGAGTCTGAAAAGTAAGAATTCCAGGGGCTTCGCTAAACATTCACGGTGCGTGTCGTGTTTCGTGCAAGAACTTTTTGTGGTCCTTGTCTTTTGCAAATCAGCTTCTGGTATGAGGACAGAAAGCCAATTCTGCACCCTTGACGTGAAGCAACTAGCACAACTCTTTCTCACAGGTTCTTTTGTCGCCTGTTCTTAACACGTTCGTTTTCTTCACACCCCAAAACAACAACAACAACAACAACAACAAAAATCCTTCCACCCGTCACTCCGGAGGCCCCGTCTGAGCCAGCTCTCCTAGCAATTCCTGCCTTTCATTCATTCCCTTCAGCCGGTCCAACCCTCCCTGTTTTGAGCGGCGAACGGAAATGTGTTTAAACAGATGAATGGAGCCCGGGCGCTGATTAAGTCCTGCTGAGAGTGCCAACCTCTTTAAGAGCCAGCCAAGTGCCAAGGCAGGAGCTGGCAAACAGGCTGGCTTCCTTGTTATCCCAGCTTCTGAGCCAGCAGGGGCCCATTTCCACTTAATCAAGGGCGTTGTGCCCCAAACTAACACCTTTTCTTAGTTTGGACTTGTTTTGTTGTGGTAAAAAAAAAACACAACCATGTTCTGCCACCCACATCAACCCCCCGGGTGGCTCCGAATCAGCCAGCTCTCTGGGAACTCCGAGAACGACGGGGGATTTTCCAAAGAAGAGAGCCTTAGAAACAGGAGGCAACCCCCTCCACCCCCACCCCAACACGATTGTGAGGCACAAATGACCAAATCACACCCGAAGGTCTGATGAATGGATTTATTGCAACTTCTGCCTCTGCACAGGAATCTTCCCAACAACTGCCAGCACCTCTTGCGGTTAGAAAAGGCTCAGTGGATTTCAAAGGAGGCTAAACTTAAATTTCCTTGCAGCTATGGAGGGATGCTAGGCTGATCCCCCTTTTCACGCCACCTCCAGGTTCTGTCACCACTTCTCCTAGGGTGATATATTTAATAACACAATAGAAATAACCCTTACACAAGTGCAACACCCTAATACAGTCCAGAGACTCTTCCCAACTCATTTCGCTAATTATTAACCACCATTCTCAATATTCACACACAACTGCTTTGTCCAACTTGCAAAAGTTTCTAAGGTGGGTCCAGAGATGGCTGGAGTCAGGGCTTGGGTCAGAGGTGAAATCAACTTGCCTCTGCTACTGGTTCAGTAGCAATGTGAGCTTGTGGGTGTGCAGGACCTTCCGCGTATGCGCAAAGTATCAAAAACGGACATGACGACTTCTTGGCAGGTGGGCGGAGCCTGCTACCAAGCGTGCCTGCAAAGGTAAGCAAACAGCGAGGGAGGGGAATCTGCTGTGCCACGCGATTCAGATTAGCTACAAAGCAGGAAATCCTGCTTCCTAGCTAATATAAATCGCGCATCACAGCTGATTGTG
This sequence comes from Thamnophis sirtalis, assembly GCF_051295495.1. NCBI lineage: Eukaryota > Metazoa > Chordata > Lepidosauria > Squamata > Natricidae > Thamnophis > Thamnophis sirtalis. Next base: position 81,618,934 of record NW_028261389.1, read on the forward strand.
GGAAATACCGGTTCACCCAAACCGGTAGCATTTTTTTTACTAGCGGTTTGAGTGAACCCGTAGCATTTTTACTACCAGTTTGAGTGAACCCGTAGCATTTTTACTACCAGTTTGGGTGAACCCGTAGCATTTTTACTACCAGTTTGTGTGAACCCATAGCATTTTTACTACTGATTTGGGTGAACCTGTAGCACTTTTACTACTGGTTTGGGTGAACCCATAGCATTTTACTACCAGTTTGGGTCAACCCATAGCATTTTTACTGCCAGTTTGGGTCAACCCATAGCATTTTTACTACTGGTTTGGGTGAACCCGTAGCACTTTTACTACCGGTTTGGGTGAACCCGTAGCATTTTTACTACTGGTTTGGGTGAACCAGTAGCATTTTTACTACTGGTTCAGGGGAGCTGGTCCGAACCGGTAGCATTTCACCCCTGCGTTGGGATAGAAACGGGGGCACAAATTCTCGCTGACTATGGGCGTGTGGGAAATCAGCCATGCTCTGAAGGCTCCCAACAAATGAGCAAAACAGAAGAAGCCGATTGGGCCTTCTGAGCTGTGATGGCCCAGCTACAGGATAGCCTTCCCCCCAATGCTCACCTAGCAACACCTCTGTGTTGTCTTCATTACCTTGGGAAGATCTTTACTCTATAACATGCAACACCTGGTCTTGCCTTAGTGAGTTCCAGTTGCCCTTAAGCATGAACCAACCACTAGGAGTTGGTGAGTTCTAGTCCAACCTCATGCATGAAAGCCTTCTGGGTGTCCTCGGGCCAATCACCAGGAGACTCTGCGTTCTAGTCCTGCATTAGGCACAAAAGCCGGCTGGGTGACTTTGGGCCTATTACTAGGAGAGGGTGAGTTCTAGTTTCCTCTTAGCCATGAAACACAGCTGGGTGTCTTTGGCCAATCGCCAGGAGTCAGGGAGTTCTAGTCCCCCCCCCCCATTAACCATGAAAAATGGCCAGGTGACTTTGGGTCAGTCTGCATCTCTCAGCCCAACTCACCTCACAGGGTGGTTGTTGTGGGGGAAACAGGAGAAGGGAGAAGGATTGTGGTGCAGGTTCAACACCTTGAGTTACACATTTATTTATGTATTTATTTTAATTTCTCAACAAGTACAGGGAAACAAGTAGGACAAACACATGAAAAAATGGCACAAATAAATGGATATAAATAAGCAAAACTTAGCCATAAACACATAAAAAGAGGACATATCAATGGGGACAGTAGGACAGAGACGGTAGGCACACTGGTGCACTTATGCACGCCCCCTTTACGGACCTCTTAGGAAACACGTAAGATCCACGGAAGGCAGCTTAAGGTAAAAGGGGGGGGGGTTAGAGGAACTAACAACAGGATCGAGTAGGATGTTCCCCACATTTACTACTCTGTTGCTGAGATCGCTTTTCCTGCAATCAAGATTAGAACGGATCACATTTGGTTTGTATCTATGGATAGCCCTTCTCTTATTGCGGTTGAAGTCAAAATAGTCATTAACAGGGAGGACGTTGTGGCAGATAATCTTGTGCACTAAGCTCAGGTCGGAATGTAGACAGCATAGTTCAATGTTGCCCAGGCCTAAAATTTCAAGCCTGGTGGTAGAAGGGATTTTAGTAAGAGCAGAGGAGTTGAGTCCTCTTCTTGTGAAATATTGAAGTAATACAGGTGGAATTTTGAAAATCAAAATACAAGGAGGACCAAGAAATGCTTGAGATCAAAACCAAAGGGAGAATTCGCCCCTGCAGGTCTTCCATTCGAGCACTGGCCGAGCCCAGGTAGCTCCTGAGCCCTGAGAAGGATTTGCCAGGTGTTCCCACCTGCTGAGCCCGGCCGATAGCCGTATGGCGTCCAATCAGCATCCAACCTGAACCGTCTTTGCAGAGACTTCAAAAGGAACGGAGGGAAGAGAAACTCCGTCTCATCTTCATACAAATGTGTTCAGGGGGTCACTGAAGCACAAAGATTTCTGAGGTTTTGGAATAAATTACCACCTGCCAGGAGCATATTTTTATTCACAGGTAAGTGGTACCGCAATCACAATCCTTAAGTGTAAAACTCAGGGAGCTGTACTGAGCTCATTAAAATTTCAAAAATGGTGCGAGTGGGGCCGCACAACCCCCTCCCATGAATTCAACTTCTGCATAGTTTTTAGTTATTTATTAAATTTATGGGGATGCTCATCTCAAGCACATGAATCTGAGCAACTGACAATGTCAAAAGTAGGTTAAAGACCTACACATACACAAAAACGAAACCCACACCCAGTCGTCCAAAGAAATCACACTTAGCGTCAATTAGCATGATTAATACTGTGTTTCCCTGACAATAAGACATTTTCTTATTTTCTTTTGCCCCCTGAATTAAGCGCTTGGCCTTATTTTCGGGGAGGTCTTATTATTTTTGGGGTGCAGAAGGCGGTGAGTGTGGTCACCTCATGGCTGCTGCTGTGTTGCAATATTTTCAGGGAGGGCTTATTTTAGCACATGTGCTCAAAAGCCCGATAGGGCTTATTATCCAGGGAGGTCTTATTTTGGGAGGAAACAAGGGAAGTGGGCTACCAAGGCCCCAGATATTTGAGCATATATCAAGCTTCTAGATTTAAAATCCCGAGTAACCTGACTATATAAAATAAGAAATAGTATTTCCTTGCTTTTTGATCTAGAGGCATCTATAAACTTGGGCGTTCCAGGGTTAATTGACAAACTGAAAACCCTTAGAGAAAAGATTGGGGAAAGCCAGGGATCGGATGACGGACGGATTCTTGGCTGCATGAAAATTGTTTCAATTGCGTATGTTTTTTTCCGAATATCACTTGGTAACACCAGCAGAACATCTGGTTGACTAAGCAATCAATGTACCTCTTTTGGCACCACATGCTACGTGTTCAGAAGACCCTGGACATGGCTAATACAGGTAGACCATTGCAGCATCTCTGCGTTCCCGGGATCAAAATTCAGACGCTTGGCAACTGACTCATATTTATGACCGTTGCAGTGATCCCGGAGTCATGCGTGATTCCCTCTTATGCAACCTTCTGACAAGCAAAGTCAACGGGGAAGCCAGATTATGACTGCAGGACTGTAACTTTCTTCCTTGTCTCCTTACGATTTATATTGATATTGATCGTTTCCTGATTGCTCATTTGTACCCTGTGATTGTCATTAAGTTCTGTACCTGATGATTCTTGATGAATATATCTTGTCTTTTTATGGACACTGAGAGCATTTGAAGCAAAGACAAATTCCTTGTGTGTCCAACCACACTTGGCCAATAAAGAATCCTATTCTGTTCTGTTCTATTTTCTATTCTTTTTCTATTCTATTTCTATTCTCTATTCTCTATTCTCTATTCTCTATTCTCTATTCTCTATTCTCTATTCTCTATTCTCTATTCTCTATTCTCTATTCTCTATTCTCTTTTCTCTTTTCTATTTTCTATTTTCTATTTTCTATTCTCTATTCTCTATTCTCTATTCTCTATTCTCTATTCTCTATTCTCTATTCTCTATTCTCTATTCTCTATTCTCTATTCTCTATTCTCTATTCTCTATTCTCTATTCTCTATTCTCTATTCTCTATTCTATTTTTATTCTATTCTATTCTCTATTCTCTATTCTATTTTCTATTCTATTCTCTATTCTCTATTCTCTATTCTCTATTCTCTATTCTCTATTCTCTATTCTCTATTCTCTATTCTCTATTCTCTATTCTCTATTCTCTATTCTCTATTCTTTCTCTATTCTCTATTCTCTATTCTCTATTCTCTATTCTCTATTCTCTATTCTCTATTCTCTATTCTCTATTCTCTATTCTCTATTCTATTCTATTCTATTATATATATTCTATTCCATTCCATTCCAGTCCATTCTATCCACTTAACAACCGGGTTATTAAGTTAACATCTGCGGCAATTCACTTAGCAATGGTGGCAAGAAACCTCGTAAAATGGGAGGGGGGAGACTCACTCAAGAGATGTCTTAGCAACAGAAACGCTGGGCTGAATCGTGGCCGTCAGTCGTATGAGTCGTAATGCCAGCCTGATCCTCTCCAGGACTGACTTTGGAATATCAGCACACAGAGACATTGTGTGTGAATTCCTTGTTTCTACCACACTCCTGGAGAGGGTGAGGGGAGTGGGGGGGAGAAGAGAGAAGGAAATCTCTAACCCGTAAAGAACAGCTTGTTGTGCGAAAAAGGGAAGGCAGCGCAAACATGTCAAGGCACTCAAACGTGCAAGGAGCAGATTTCATTTGTAGCTTCCTGTGCCCAGAGATGCCCAGAACAGCCACACCAACTCAGTTAATTGTGTAAAGCGGCTCTGATTTCCTTGGGTCTGATTGTGGGCGACTGGACCTGTCAAAGCCAATCAAGGGGAAGCGCTCTGCGATTTGCGACCCGCCTGTCCTAACCAGCCGGCAGACTTTGAAATGAAGGACTCAACCGAAGCAGAGCGATGGAGGGAAGCGTTCAGGCTGCCTTTGATCTCCTGCTCATTGGATTAGGCCTCCCACTTCACTCCGGAGTGCTTAGCTGGAGCCCGGAGGGAGACGGGCTTCCACAGCTCTGCAGATGGTCCCCGACCCCCCCTCCCTCCCTCCCTCCCTCACGTTTGTAGGTCAATGAGACACGGTGAAATTAAGGAGGAGCCATCGCAATTAAACTCTTGTCAAAAAGACCTCCATAAATCTACCCTACGTACCCTAATTGACACGCTCAGCAGAGTCTCACCTTGGGATCATAAATCAGAAAATTTTTTAGGCTGAGAAGATTGATAGAGAAGGACAAGGACATGTTCTACTTTTCAGGCAGCCTTTTCCCTCTTCAAGAGTAGGTCTTCTTAAGCATCCTACCGGTCCTTAATTTCACCAGCCTCAAGAGTCTTTACTGGCAATATATCCTATCATTCGGAAGGCTCCGTGTACAATTGAAGAGGGCAAGAAGCAGCAGATGGAAACTCATCAAGGAAAAATCCAACCCAGAACTAAAGATAAATTTCCTGACAGTGAGAACAATCAATCAGGGGAATTGCTTTCCTCCAGAAGTTATGGGTGCTGGAGGCTTTCCAAGAAGAGGTTGGACAACCATTTGTCCAGAATGGTTCAGGGTTCCCCTGCTTGAATAGGGGATTGGACTAGAAGATCTTGGAGGTCCTTTCCAATTCTGTTATTCTGAGCCTACATCATGAGTTTGAGCGCCTCCTAAATTTTAATAGGTTAGTTGCAAAGAGGCCCCCAATGATTGCCATCTCTGAACTAACCGTAGCTTGTCCTTCTTCAGCTTGGTCCAGAGGTGGCTTCCTACCAGTTCGCACCTATTCGGTAGAACCGGTTCGTCAAATCTACCGAACCGGTTAGAAGAGGTTCCACCAGTGGACCCGGAAAGCAGGCCACACCTACAGAAGAGGTTCCAAAATTTTTTGAAACCCACCACTGGTGGGTGTGTAATGTCCCGCAGTTATCTACGCATTAATAATGATCTAGTAATATTTCCTTATACATTTTAGGGACCTTTCCTTACATAATTGGTGTTTTCTTTCATACTTTTGGATTTCTAATTTCTGTTTCCGTTAGTTGGCAATTGCTAAAACCAATCCCATGTGAAAAAGTATTCAAAGCCTTCTTGATTTTAATTGTCAATTTATTTATTCCTGCACATTGTAATATTTATTCATTTACATATCTGTTTTTGCACTGTTGTGCAAACACAATTCCAGCAGCTGCTCACATGTGTAAAATTAAATATATATTATACTCCCTTTCAAATAGCCAACAAAATATTTCTGGTTTTAATTCCATATACTTGCTTTACGATTGCTTCTAACCACTAACTTCTGAATAGCTACTTGGACCGACCTAAGTACTAATTCATAATTTCATATCCGGTCACATGGGCGGCAAGCCACTCCCATCCGGCCACATGGGCAGCAAGCCACTCCCATCCAGCCACATGGGTGGCAAGCCACTCCCACAAAGGAGGCCACACCCACAGAGTAGGTTCCAACAATTTTTGAAACCCACCACTGGCTTGGTCCCTTCCAGATGAGTGTAGATTGGGGGAGAAGGATACCTCAGAATGCCTGAGGTTAGTAAGCCTACATCCTGGGAATTATGGTTCCAACCCATTGCTAGAATGCGCAAGGCTGAGATATTTGCAATTCATATCAGGGTATCTGTCCCGATATGAGTAGTGTTGTTTTCCCTTTCGGGAACATTTTTTGGTGGATGCAATCAGTAAAATCAAAGCTAATTATTTCTGGCTCATTGCTGAAGTTCCCAAGACGGCAGAGCCATAGGTGACGGGATGCGCTTTCTCCTTTCAAAGTTAACCATGTTGATTTTTGGGGAGCGTTTGTTTGATTAGTGATAGTTGACACAGCTTGTGGGAAGTTATTTGGTATGGAAATGGAATCTCACTGGCTCCTTTGTGCTCCTCGCTTTCATCGTCTCCCTGCTGAGTTCTATGAATGCCCCACCAAAAATATCTTGCAGGAACAAAGGGTTAGACTAGACAGACAGATGTTTTCCGTCATGATGCTTTTGCTAGAAGAACTGAAGAGTGAAGGAATGTGGGGCTTGGAATAACTTTGTCTCTCTACTATTCTACCACGTGGGGTTTTCAAACATAACTTTTCTCAAAGCACCAATCAGTTAGCTTCCAAAATAATGGTGAATTTCTACCGTTATTCTGAAGTGATAGGTAGGGAAGTATGCAGTGGAGTACCCCAAGGCTCTGTTTTAGGCCCAGGACTCTTCAACATCTTCATCGATTATTTGGATGAGGGGATAAATGGGGAACTCATCAAATTTGCAGATGACACCAAGCTGGCAGGAATAGCCAACACTCCAGAAGACTTAAGGCTTAAGATACAGAAGGATCTTGACAAACTTGAACATTGGGCACTATCTAATAAAATGAAATTCAATTGTGAAAAGAGTAAGGTTCTACATTTAGGCAAGAAAAACAAAATGCACAGGTACAGTATAGGTGGTACCTTGCTCAATAGTAGTAACTGTGAAAGGGATCTTGGAGTCCGAGTGGACAACCATTTAAATAGGAGCCAGCCGTGTGCAGCAGCTGCCAAAAAAGCCAACACAGTTCTAGGCTGCATCAACAGAGGGAGAGAATCAAGATCATGTGAAGTGTTAATACTAATTTATAATGCCAGGCCACACTTGGAATACGGCATCCAGTTTTGGTCGCCACGATGTAGAAAAGTTGTGGAGACTCTGGAAAGAGTGCAGAGAAGAGCAACGAAGATGATTAGAGGACTGGAGGCTAAAACATATGAAGAACCGTTGCAGGAACTGGGTATGTCTAGTTTAATGAAAAGGAGGACTAGGGGAGACATGTGAGACAATATTCCAATATCTCATGGGTTGCCACAAAGAAGAGGGAGTCAAGCTATTCTCCAAGCACCTGAGGGCAGGACAAGAAGCAATGTGTGGAAACTAATCAAGGAGAGAAGCAACTTAGAACTGAGGAGAAATTTCCTGACGGTTAGAACAATTAATCAGTGGAATAACTTGCCTCTAGAAGTTGTGAATGCTCCAAGACTGGAAGTCTTTAAGAAGATGTTGGAGAGCCATTTGTCTGAAGTGGTGTAGATTTTCCTGCCTAAGCAGTGGGTTGGACTAGAAGACCTTCAAGGTCCCTTCCAACTCTGTTATTCTATTCTCTTCCATTCTCTTCCATTCTCTTCCATTCTCTTCCATTCCATTCCATTCCATTCCATTCCATTCCATTCCATTCCATTCTATTCTATTCTATTCTATTCTATTCTATTCTATTGTTCTACCATTTGGGGTTTTCAAACATAACTTTTCTAAAAGCACCAATCAGTCAGCTTCCAAAATAATGTTGAATTTCTATAGTTATTCTGAAATGATAAATATAATCTTAATAAATATAGAAGAATTCTACTGGTTCCACCACTCTGTAACATCCCCTGGTATATTTTGCAAATTTTGGCGTGTTTTGGTTGCTGTTCTATCATTCTGGCTCTTCCTGATTGAAAACCTCTTTGTTGTTTCAAGGCCTACTAATTATCTGAATGGATGCACTGCCAGCCAAACAGAAGTTGAAGTAATGTAGTAACTGTGGAAGTACAGCATCGCCTGCCCACCTTTGAACCTCTTATCTTGCAGGCGAAATGAGCATTCCACTCATCTCCATCTCGCCCGGCCTTTGCTGAGGCGGTAGGGAGATTTATTTCTGCAAGAGGAGAGCAGGGAGTACGTAGCAGTTGTTAGTGGGCTTATTCCCAGGAGCCGTGAGGAACACATAACAGAGATGGAGATCGCATTCCCTGTCTAGAAATGTCAAACTTCATCCAGGAGCTAAGAAAGCTGCGTTTTAGTTTTAATGATCTCTGTTACAGAGTTCCTTGCAATGGCTGAAACTGCAAAGGATCCAATTATCCTCACTTCTGCGCCCCTCAACCTGGTATCGCTTTGGTTCTTGTGACAGAAATCCTGAGGAGGCAAGGAAGCCCCATCAAGGAGCCGAGGTGGCGCAGTGGTTAGGGTGCAGCACTGCAGGCTACTTCAGCTGACTGCAGTTCTGCAGTTCGGCGGTTCAAATCTCACCGGCTCAGGGTTGACTCAGCCTTCCATCCTTCCGAGGTGGGTAAAATGAGGACCCGGATTGTTGGGGGCAAGAGGCTGACTCTGTAAACCGCTTAGAGAGGGCTGAAAGCCCCATGAAGCGGTATATAAGTCGAACTGCTATTGCTATTGCTATTCTTTTCCCAACGTAAGTCGCTTGGGAACTCCTGGGATAGATTGATGCTTTATCTTCGGCTTAACCCAATGCCATCCAAGTGGAACAACGTTCTTAGAATGTGAGGCCGGCATATCAAAAAGCACCACAGTGGGGAAGGCTGAGCTACTACGTTTCTTATGGTCATCCTACTAGCCCACTACCAAGGAAGCCATGTGATGGTTAGTGGATGGCGTGATATGGACTCAGGTCATTTAATCCTAGGCCTGGCAGGCTTCCTTTGGGCTAAATCAATCTCTTGGAAGGTTAGTTGGCTGGGCCAGTTGCCCTTCGCACTCATCCAGAGAGACAGGTGGACACGGAGACACAGTTTTGTTCTCTTTTCTCAAATTCCTGGGCTAAACAATGGAGAGCCGGTCACTCCTTCCATGTTAAAACGGGCTCCGGTTCCTACGATCTCATCCCTGGCCATGAAATCCTCTGTCAATCCAACAGTTTGCCTTAATTTGACTCGGCTCATCATCTGCGTTGTGCCCCAGACTGACTGCATGTCAAAGATAACACTGTGAAATTATCAATTTGCAATTTTGAATTGCCTTTGAAGATACAGTACATTTCATCTCCCACACTGTTCCACTTGGCACGGATTTTACATTTTCAGAATGGCTATGAACTTCTATTTATTATTATTATTATTATTATTATTATTATTATTATTATTATTATTATTATTTAGTAAGAAGAGCTTCTGGGGGAAAGAAATCTGACTGATATTTAAGCGCTACTGAGATATTAAATAACCCGATCATAATATTTCCATGAATAACCGTTGCAGATATTTCCCTGCCTGGAAGACGGAACTCCTGCAAACTTTCCCATTGTAGGCAGGGGTGTGATTGTGTGATTGTGTGACCCACATCATTGTCCTGTTTTTGTGTGACTGCTTCTTAACAAGAAAAATCTTGCTTTTTTAAAGCACAATCTGCTTAAATTGTGAATGCATTGGTACAGTATCAAGTCTCTAATGGGACCTTGACATTTTTTAGCCCCTTCCTCTCCCTGTTGTGCTTCGCTGGCAGCCCGTGGAGCTGGCAGCAGAGTCGGACAGTGAGGAGGTTGGGGAGGAACCTGGGCCAGTCCTGGAGTCTGGGGAAGGCTCTGTGTCAGAGGCAGAGAGGGGCGCAGGGCCATCTGGGAGTTACAGTATGTGCTGCCTCCAGAGCCTGCAGAGTCGGACATCAGCGAGGCAGAGGAACAGGGGGAGCCTGTTCCCAAGACCACGCAGGAGCAGAGCTGCCAGAAGGCAAGAACAGTTAAGACAAAAGGGGAGACTCAGGAGTAAGGCTTGGAGGTGATTGGCCCCTCCCATAAGACATAAAGGAGGAGCAAAGGGACTTGAGCCTTTGCAGGAAGGTTCCACCACCATTCTGTAATGTCCCAGTGGTTAGAGTGCAGTATTGCAGGCAAATTCTGCCCACTGCCAGCAGTTCAAGTCTCACTGGCTCAAGGTTGGCTCATCTTTCCAACGTTGGTAAGATGAGGGCCCAGATTGTTGGGGGCAAAAGACTGACTCTGTAAACCCCTTTAGACAGTTTTGTAAAGCCCTGGGAAGCAGTATATAAGTCTAAAGGTTATTGCTGTTGCCATGTATTTAAAAAGCAGGGTCTTCTTGGCAGTTAGAAGGATCTAAAATGGGCTTTTCTCAAACACATTAGAAGGTAAGCGTGAAAAACTATCCCACTGTATAAGGATGCTAATCTAATGTGCTTCTTCTCTCCCCCGCCCCTCCAAACATTTTCCAATAACTGTAGAATTTGATTGTGGATTATCTCAGAGACCTGGGAGCTAAAAGGGGCTGTTTAATTAATTAAGTGGAATTGAACTCATTGGCTGATGTGGGTCTAATGGTTAATTATGGATTGGTCCAGGATTCTATTAAAGCAGTGTTTCTCAACCTTGGCAACTTGAAGATGTCTGGACTTCAACTCCCAGGATTCCCCAGCCAGCATTCGCTGGCTGGGGAATCCTCGGAGTTGAAGTCCAGACATCTTCAAGTTGCCAAGGTTGAGAAACACTGTGTTAAAGCATCTCCTTCTTTTTACATACAATAACAGTTTTGTTGTCTGATTGATTTCACCTGTTGAGTGTGTATGTGTTGCACACCTTGCCAAACCTTGCAAAAAAAGGGTCAGGTGACAACTGCACACACGGGGGAGTCAAGGAGCCCCAATATAGTGCCATAAACAGTCACTTTGACTAGGAATAGCAATGAAAGAACAATTGCTTGACATAAAGTAGAGATGGCTCACAGAGGGCTGTTTTGTCTCTTAATCCCAATATAGTTTCTCCCTCCATCAAGATGGAGAGCTATTTTATACCTGCTTTTAATGAAAGGATTTCGTTCAGTTTCTTTACAAAGCTGCTGGAAGGATGCTAAAGAATATTTCCCAGAACAGAAGATTTTTAAGGCTGCCTCCATAGGACACAACTAATCTGGCAATTAAAGCCAGCCCACGCAGTACGGAATGGAGATTTGTAAAAGAGAATGGCCTAATAAAGCCGTGATTTTCCTACTGGGAAAGAATATTTTCCAAGTGAAGAAAGAAAATTGGGCACTATCACATTGGAAGAGTGGAAGAGTTACACCCGCCTCTGAGCCGGTCTTCAAGACACCTGAAGACAGGAGAAGAAGAAGAAGCAAAGAATGGAAGCTTTATCAAAGAGAGATGCAACCTAGAATTAAGGATAAATTTCCTGACAGTGAGAACAATTAACCAGTGGAACAAATTGTCTCCAAAAGTTGTATGTGCTCCAACACTGGTTTTCTTTCTTTTCTTTTTTTAAAAAAATGCTTTTCTATTAAATACATTTCTTAGTGCTTAATAAACTTCCTGTTGTCTGTGTATTTAATTTGCTTAATAGTGCAAACTTACATTCTGAATCTCCACCCTCTTTTTCCAACCATTGGTCAAACAGATTCCACGTTGGATACCATTCTACGTCTTCTTCCTGTTTCATTTTCAATGTTGATCTATCCATTTCTGCACAATATAATATCTTTCTGACTATCTCCTCATCTCAGGGTGTTTTTCCAGGAAACGTTGGAGGTTTCCAAGAAGAGATAGGACAACCATCTGCCTGAAATGATAGAGGCTCTCCTGTTTGAGCAGAGGGTTGGACTAGAAGACCTCCAAGGTCCTTTCCATACAAAAGGGAGGCATTCAATAACCACCAATGCACTGATTATGTTACCTAGTTTGGTCATGAAACCTTTTCAAGAAAACCATCAAGCTCGGGGAGCAGCCAGGACCCCACATTCCAACCCTGAGTTGCAAAGTTGGTCTATAAAACCAACATTGCTTGATGAGGCTAAGATGCATCTTTCTCCAGCCTCTTGTCCCAACTAGAGACCAGCATGAGATGTAGGCATACATGTCTCTTGCAGACAGGATGTCTGAATTAGGAAAACCTGCTTCTCATAATAATGTATCACACTAACTCTTCAAAATAGGGACGCAGTAGCTCAGTGGCTAAGATGTTGAGCTTGTCAATCAGAAAGGTCAGCAGCACGGTGGTTTGAATCCCTAGTGCTGCGTAACAGAGTGAGCTCCCGAGACTTGTCCCAGCTTCTGCCAACCCAGCAGTTCGAAAGCAGGTAAAAAATGCAAGTAGAAAAATAGGGACCTCCTTTGGTGGGAAGGGAACAGCGTTTCATGTGCCTTTGGCATTGAGTCCTTCTGGCCACATGACCATGGAGACGTCTTCGGACAGCGCTGGCTCTTCGCCTTTGAAACAGAGATGAGCACCGCCCCCTGGAGTTGGGAACGACAAGCACATGTGTGTGAGGGGAACCTTTAGCTTTTAACTCACCTGAACTAAGGATCAGGATAGACCAAAGAGTCTTTTTAAAAAGCCATGTTGTTTCAACAACGTGAGTCACGGCTATTCCAGTCTCACAGGGGTTTTCAAATTTTGTAACAGCAGGAAATGATGACATTTTGAAGTGGACAGGCCTTTCTCTACCTTGATATTCCAAATTCAGGAATTTGCTCTAAATAACAGCGTGTCACTAAAGTTAAATCAAACCTTCTGAGAATTACAGCATTGTAGGAATTTAGGGTGGAGGGCAAAGACTTCTGCGCCTCTTGATGGTAAGAAAATTGGGCTTCCTTGCTTTACTCAGAGAATTAAAGACATAAAGAGAGACAATGTGAAAGGGAAAGTGTTCAGAGAAATGCTTTTTCTCTTGTTTACTCTAATTCTACCCATCCTTTTTAATATTGCTGATACGTACACACTTAGATAATTAAAACCATATTTAAAGCTGGACTTGTTAAAGTGATTTCAGCTGCAATACTGAAGTCACTTTGGCTCAGATGTCGGTTGACGTATTGCAGTTTTGTTCCCTGGGTTCCATTGACCTTAATAAGCATATATGCATATATAGATTATGAGAGAAATGATAAGACCCAAATCACAAACATATACTGTGGCTAAGAAATAAACTCTCATTTCCCCCCAACTCCATTTAGACAAATTGACAATCCTTGGTTGCAGTGGTGAGACTCAAAATTTTTCACTAGCGTTTCTGTGGGCGTGGCTTGGTGGGCGTGGCTTGGGAAAGGATACTGCAAAATCCCCATTCCCTCCCAATCAGCTGGGATCTCTGGAGGCAGATAATAGATGGGGGCAGAGTCAGTCAGAAGTGGTATTTGCCGGTTCTCCAAACTACTCAAAATTTCCACTGAAATTTTGAGTAGTTCGGAGAACCGGTAGTGGAAATTTTGAGTAGTTCGGAGAACTGGTAGCGGAAATTTTGAGTAGTTTGAAGAACCAGTAGCAGAAATTTTGAGTAGTTTGGAAAACCAGTAGCGGAAATTTTGAGTAGTCCAGAGAACCAGTAGCGGAAATTTTGAGTAGTTCGAAGAACCGGTAGTGGAAATTTTGAGTATTTCAACTAACCGGTAGCGGAAATTTTGAGTAGTTGGGAGAACCGGCAAATGCCACTTCTGGCTGGCCCCACCCCATCTATTCTCTGCCTCCCGAGTCCCAGCTGATCGGGAGGGGATGGGGATTTTGCAGTAATCTTCCCCTGGGCTGGGGTGGGAACAGAGATTTTGCAGTATCCTTCCCTGGAGTGGGGAGGGAATGGAGATTTTGCAGTAACCTTCCCCCTACCACAGCCACCAAGGCACGCACACAGAACCAGCAGTAAAAAAATTGAACTTCACCACTGCCCCACTCTCCGCTCACATTGTAGGCGAATCCATCACTTGTTGCTGGTTGCTGGTGGAAGCCTAATTGTGCCGAGATGCCATCAAAGGTCCATCGACTTAGACAGATGTGAACATGAATCAACTCTTCCCTTTAACAACCTCGTGGCCACCACCGACATCCACACATTTGTTCCTCAATGAGGTGAGGAAAGGCACACACCAAAGTATTTCGGGGGGGGGGGGGAACTCAACAAAAGGAAAGAAAAGCCCCTTTCCTTCTGTCGTCCCATCCCTGTAAAGACGGGAGGAGGCTTTTCATCTGCGATCCAGATGAAAACCAGCAGAGTTCTCTGAAGTTCCAGGGGTTTCAACTTTGAAAAGCAATTTGGAGATGTTTCTTTTCTTAAATTGCCTCCCCTAAGGCATCCGGCCTTCCCAGCTTTGCCACTTCAGTGATGACTAATGAAGCGCTCCGTTGACACTCTGCAGGGGCCGGGAGGGGTGCGAATGTGTGAAAGACCCAGAAATGCTTTGTGCTTTCCTTTTTCTGCTCTGCATCCAAACAGGTTCATTAGGTGACAGGAGCTGAGTCAGCAGCTCACTTGGGCGAACAGAACGGTGCGCGGAGCACCTGCAGGCGGCTTTTACCTTTGCAGCACAAGTTCCTTAAAGTTGATGAAGGAGGGGACAAGGGATACAAGAGCTGGGGGGGGGTTCTTGGGGCTCTCGGAGCCTGGTGGTTTTCCTGCAGACGTTTCATGACCCACCTGAAGAACATCACCAGCACTGAAGATGTTACCTAGTTGGGTAACGAAACGTCCGCAAGAAAACCTCCAAGCTCAGAGAGCCCCAAGGATTCCAAGAGTCATTTTTGCTGTTGTCGTCGTCCTTCTCCTCCTCCTCTTCCTCTACCCACTCCTCCTCCCTGCAAACTCACTCCCTTTTAGACTGATGAAGTTACCTAGTTTGGGTCATGAGATGTCTGCAAGAAAGCTGCCAAGCTCAGACAGCACCAAGGATCCCACCGTTCTCCTCTCCCCCTCTCCTCCTCCTCCTCCTCCTCTTCCTCCTCCTCCTCCTCCTCCGCCTCCTCTTCCTCCTCCTCCTCTTCCTCCTCCTCCTCTTCCTCCTCCTCTTCCTTGTCCTCCTCCTCCTCCTCCTCCTCTTCCTCCTCCTCCTCTTCCTCCTCCTCCTCCTCTCCTCCTCCTCTTCCTCGTCGTCCTCCTCCTCTTCCTCCTCCTCGTCTTCCTCCTCCTCCTCTTCCTCCTCCTCCTCCTCCTCCTCCTCCTCTCCTCCTCCTCCTCCTCTTCCTCTTCCTCCTCCTCTCCTCCTCCTCTTCCTCTTCCTCCTCCTCTTCCTCCTCCTCTTCCTCCTCCTCCTCTTCCTCCTCCTCTTTCCTTCTACACTTGATGATGTCACCTAGTTGGGCAATGAAATGTCTGCAAGAAAACCATCAAGCTCAGAGAGCATCAAGGATTCCAGTCATCGTCCTCCTCCTCCTCCCTCAAACCCTCCTCCCTTGTAGCCCTGATGATGTTACCTAGCTGGGTCATGAAACGTCTGCAAGAAAACCACCAAGCTCAGAGAGCACCGAGGGACCCCCTCGTTTCAACCCCGAACTGCAAACAATTGTCTTATCAATAAAAAGGTGGTTGAGAGAGAACAATCATTTGGTCTTTTGCATCCTCTTCAGGGCTCCTCTTTGTCTCGTTTCATGTTTCCCAACAAAGGCCAAATCCTCTTGGTGTGGCTTCACTTAAAAGAGAACGGCAGAGCAAAACAGCAATAAGACTCAAGGATTTGATAAGGTAAAAAGGGAATGCTTCCCCTCGCACATATGTGCTAGTTGACAGCTAGCCAGCACTGTCCGAAGACGTCTCCATGGTCATGTGGCCAGCATGCCTCAATGCCGAAGGCGCATGAACCGCTGTCCCCTTCCCACCAAAGGTGGTTCCTATGTTTCTATTTGCATTTTTTACCTGCTTTCGAACTGCGAGGTTGACAGAAGCTGGGACAAGTCGCGGGAGCTCACTCCGTTACGCGGCACTAGGGATTCGAACCACCGACCTTTCTAATCGACAAGCTCAGTGTCAGCCCCTGAGCGACTGCTTCCCCTTTTGATAAGGTAGTGGAAGGTTAAATTAGAGCTATTTTTTAAGCTTGTGGGGTAGCTCTTCTCCTCCATTAATATTTTGGCTTATGCCTTAGAATGGAGCGAAGGAGCTTATCATCCGTGGTCATTTTCTGGACATCAACATATCACCAATACAAAATGCACCTTTTCTTGAGGGGGAGGGAAACATGCTCTAAGCAGACATCAGGATGGCAAACCCATTTCAGCTCATGCTTTGCAAAGTAGCTGGTTCTCCTCCATCCAATATTCATATTTTCTGCTAAAGTTCCCATTGTGTCTAATGAAATCAAATCACAATGAATTATGAAAACTGGAGAAGCCCGGGATTGAAGAGTGACAATGCATGTTATTTGCTTTATTTCTCGATCCATATGAATAAAACATTTCCTCTGGTGCCACATAATACTCCCCTTTTAAAAGAATATCCTTCACTCTCCCAGACCTATTACTCAATTGCCTTGCCTGCTACATGGCTTTTTAAAATCCGGGGGCGGGGGGGGGGGATGTCCGAACTGCAGAAACATCTCAAGGAAAGAAAGCTCAGAGGGAAGGAAAGAAGAAAGGGAGGGAGGCAGGAAGGAAGAAGGGAGGGAGGGAGGGAAGAGATGGGAAGGAGGGAGAGAGGGAGGAGGAAAGAAGGAAAAAAGGAAGGAAGGGAGAAAAGAGGGAAGGAAGGGAGGAAGGTTCAGTAATTAAAGTTATACGTAATACCACTTTAATCATTTGTAGTGATTTTTGATGTCTATAATATTAAATTACTAGTAATGTGTACATGGAAGCCTGCTACACCCCCCACACACCCACACGCCCACTTTCATTCTGGAATGAAGAGCAAGGTCATTGCTATGCCCTGGAAGAGTGAATGGTGGTGCAGAATGATTTAACTTGAGTTTCAATATTAGATATCACTTTTAGTTGTTGTGAGCTGTCAGGTGAGAAGGGCACCTATAAGAATGAATGAATGAATGAATGAATGAATGAATGAATGAATGAATGAATGAATGAATTCCCAGTGCACGCTTATGAATTTCTGCAGATCCGAATATTGTAAACGGGCATTGAAAGAGGTGCAGTAGAAAACACGATTGATGTAATAGTGAGCCACACACAACCAAAACGAACAATTGCACATCCTGAAAATCTTTCTACTTTTGCTAAAAGAAATTCAGGCAAAGCACACCTGATTGTTCGGATGCCGAGCAAGAGATGCAACCTGTGAATGAACGAACGAATCCTATTATGGTCACTGGCCACAATTGCTGGTCAGCTTGGCCGCTCAGAAAAACGCCCTTAAGTAGAGCAGAGCAGCCCTGGTGAGTTCCCAGTCTTTGATAACCTTATTTAAATGTGCTGATAACCCGTCACCAGGAGCCCCTGCTGGGAGAAGCCAAGATGTGGAAGGGGTTGTGAAGTGGTTGCGCATGAATGGGATCCGGTGGTAGACGGGGGAGTTTCCTAACTGAGTGGGGGGTTCTTGGAAGTGCTGTTTGTGGAGGGAGTCAGGAAAGTTCGCAGCAAAGCACTCGTGATCCCAGAGTCGCATATTTTAAGAAAGTTGCATTCCCACCTCATGCGGCTCATCATGATCTACAGGCGCCCCATTGGCTTTTGAAGAGGCCCCCATTGGAAACCATCTGCTTCTTATTAAAGGTAAAGGTTCCCCTCGCACATCTGTGCTAGTCGTTCCCGACTCTAGGGGGCGGTGCTCATCTCCGTTTCAAAGGCCAAAGAGCCAGCGCTGTCCGAAGACGTCTCCGTGGTCATGTGGCCGCCATGACTCAACGCCAAAGGTGCATGGAACGCTGTTCCCTTCCCACCAAAGGTGGTTCCTATTTTTCTACTTGCATTTTTTTTCTTGCTTTCCTGCCAGTTGCTTTTGAACTGCTAGGCTGGCAGAAGCTGGGACAAGGAACGGGAGCTCACTCCGTTACGCAGCGCTAGGGAATTCAAACCAGTAAACTGCTGAAATTTCTGATCGACAAGGTCAGCATCTTAGCCCCTTAGGCTCCCTCCTATTTTCTTTTTGCTTCTTATTACCTACACACAATTCACCCAGAATTAGCATCTCGGTTTGGTCCAGGAGCCTGGGAAGATCTTCCTCTTCCTCTCCCTCTCGGTTGGTGCAGGGACCACCCCGGGGCATTCTCTGAATGAACGTGGGATTGGGCTCCAACAGAATGATGATGGGCTTCCAGAAGGAGCTCCATTCATCTCCAAAAGGCTTTTGACAAAGGAGAGATTTCACAAAGCCCTATGGAGAAGAACTGGGCCAGGTTCCAATTTAGAGGGGAGGGGGGTTGAAAACCTGGAGGTCTCCTAATTTAAGGAGACCTGAGAGAATGAGCCTCTTTTAGGAAACAAACAAGGACCCCCCAGCACGGAAACTTTCTAGTATGAATGGATACGGATGGCCTCCGGGGGTGTTTTTCAAATCTAGCAACTTTAGGATGGGTCAGAATTCCCAAGCCAGCATGAATTCTGGGAGTTGAAGTCCACATGTTTAAAAAATTGTCAAGCTTGAGAAACAGTAGTCTTAAGTAAGTGAGAAAAGTGGGTGCAGGCACTGCTTACTTAATGTCCACAATTGAACCTGGAATTTTGATTATGTTATTGCCGTTGTTAAGTGGGTCGCCACGTGACCTGACTCAATTTTTACAACTGTTTTTATGATAGTAGCCTCTGTCAAGAAAATGATGTCAAAGGCATCACGAGGGGCATTCGCTGGCTGGGGAATTCTGGGAGTTGAAGTCCAGACATCTTCAAGTAGCCAAGGTTGAGAAACACTGCATTAAATTCTTCCTGGGAAAAAGCTCCACATGGACAGGAAGTGAGTGAATCTGTTATTCACTAAGGACACCTGTTCTACATCTTAGTTTTCCTCTGACTCCCCCAAATTACAGGGCCCCTCTTTGCTGGCCTTCTGGGAAGAAAGCATTTTTTTACTACCATGGGTGTGGCTTGGTGGGCATGGCAGGGGAAGGATACTGCAAAATCCCCACTCCCTCCCAATCAGCTGGGACTCGGGAGGCAGAGAATAGATGGGGGCGCGGCCAGCCAGAGGTGGTATTTGCCGGTTCTCCCAACTACTCAAAATCTCCACTACCGGTTCTCCAGAACTGCTCAGAACCTGCTGAATTCCACCTCTGGAAGAAGGTTACAACGAAAGTATCCTGGAGGGCATTGAGAAATTAATTGAACGGCACCATCTGTGTTGGGTTGTTTAGACTGTTTTTGCCTCGTTTAGTTTAATTCAATGTTTATCATTTGCTGTTGGCTGTTTTAGATATTATTATGCATGACTATTTTTTTTTAAATTGTGGTAGCCACCTGGAGTTCTTGAAAATTATGTTGATGTCCAATTTAATAAGGACAATAAAGGCATCATAAATATTCTGTGTTTGTCCCTCCCTTATAGGGAATGACTAATCTCACACCAGGCGGCTGGAAGTCTGTGCTTTTTTCAAGAGGCTGGTTTTTCTTTGAAGAGGTTTCGCTTCCCATCCAAGAAGCTTCTTCAACTCTGACTGGATCCCATGCCCCACCATCCAGTCAGAGCTGAGGAAGCTTCTTGGAATGATCAGTGAAACCTCTTCAAAGAAAAAGCAGAAAGCCCCGTTGCCTCTTGAAGACAGCACTTTTGGGACAGGCTGTTGAATGATCCTTCTCGTTAGATAGTGATCATCTATCATGATCGTTGGGAGGCATGTGGCGGCTCAGTGGCTAAGACACACTGAGCTTGTCAATCAAAAAGGTTGGCAGTTCGGCGGCGTGAATCCCTAGCACCACCAAAGTTTTGGATGCCAGGAAAGTGCAGAGCCCACACGGAGGATCTGGGAGGGTGAAAAATGGACTTCCTGGAAGTCTGGGCCTCCGGAGCCCAGGGGGAGGCTGTTTTCGCCCTTCAGGAGGCTCGAGCAAAGCCTCTGGAGTCTGGGGAAGGAAAAAACACCACCCACCCACCCCACCATGGTGCAGGAGGCCCAGTAGGCCACGCCCCCATGGCCACGCCCACCCAACAACTGGGCAGAGAACCGGTTGCTAAAACGCACCAATCCCACTCCTGGGAGCCGAGGTGGCGCAGTGGTTAGGGTGCAGTACTGCAGGCCACTTCAGCTGACTGTTATCTGCAGTTCGGCGGTTCTAATCTCACCAGCTCAAGGTTGACTCAGCCTTCCATCCTTCCGAGGTGGGTGAAATGAGGACCCAGACTGTGTGGGCGATATGCTGACTCTGTAAACCGCTTAGAGAGGGCTGAAAGCCCTATGAAGCGGTATATAAGTCTAACTGCTACTGCTATTGCTATTATTGCTCACATCTGACGGGAGACTTTTTAGGAATTTGAGACTTGCTCACTCTCACTATTTTCTTTCTTCGGGTAATTCCACGGAATTAAATCTGGGAATACAGGGATGGGCCTTAATTAACAAACAGAGCCTGTTTCAGGGCAGTATCGGAAAGGCCAAAGGTAGCTAGGATGACAGCCAGGGATTAGCAGATTGAGCTGACTTAGGCTGCCCTACTGAATTATTTGCATGCCGTATAATCTTCCTGTATCCATGCTTCTTCCCAGGTCTGATTCTCAGGAGACGAGCCGGGCGGATTCTAGTGGGTTGTTCATTTTCAAGTGCCCTGAAGCTATTTGGCTTAAAAGGAGAGAAAGAATTCAAAGATAGCAATGACTTGCAGGGGAGATGGGAGGATGGACCAGTGGCCAAGGCAGGAATAGAGAGGAGTGTTGTGTAAGTGCTGCTCCCACACTTAACTCTTTGGAGTCGAAATCTGAAGCAGGGGGGTCTGCAAACTTGGCGACTTTAAAACCTGGCAACTTTAAGACGTGTGAACTTCAACTCCTAGAATTCCCCAGCCATCCATGCAACAAATGCTTCTTGTTTGTATCTTAGGATGAATGATTTAGGATCAATGTTCTATTACTTTGTTGTTTCTAGGTACACGGAGAAGGTATGCACAAATTTCTTGTGTGTCCAACCACACTTGGCCAATAAAGAATTCCATTCCCTAGTTGCTATGCTGTGCTATCCTTTCCCTTCCCATCCCATCCTTGTAACTTCTTCCTCTTGGGTTTTAAAACCAATCTCCCTCCCGCTTGGCTCTCGGTGGGTGCAGAGTTGAGTTAAATCATGCCATTAATCCGAGGTCCCTTCAGAAGGGGAGGGGCTTGTGGAAAGGTTAGAGAAAGCCCTGCCCCTCCCTTCATGGGGATTTTAAGCCCACAGGGGTGACTTCCTTTATTATTCCATCAAAGGTGGCTCTCCTGATTGGTATTCTGGAAGCACACCCCCATCGGAGAATGCTTCCTTCGAAAACGGATCTAAAGAAATCCATTGGCAAGGTGGGTTTCGTTCTTCATCTTACACCTTCCTTGTCTGTCGCGGAGGAGAACTTGGAGGTGTGTGTGTGTGTTTGCTAACCAAACGTTGGAGGGTTTTACGATTCCCATCCTTGTTTTGCTGCTGGGAAGCCTGAAGAATGAGCCATGTGATGGGCAGGCAAAGGCTGGCAGCCTTCGGGAGAGTGCAAATGCCCCTCCAATTTGTGAATCTAGCAGAAGGACAATGGTTGGAAAGAGGGAGCCCATTCGCCAGTCATCTCACGTCCAGCCTTTCTCTGGGCCCGGAGCTGCTGCGGAGTCCGGGGGGGGGGCTGTTATTCCCATGTCCCCTGACATCCCCCCCTTAAAAGCAAGGGTGGTCGAAGGGGAGTTTAGGGGTGAGCTGCATTCTGGGCAGAGGACCCGAAAGGTCCT
The DNA here is from genome assembly GCF_051295495.1 of Thamnophis sirtalis. NCBI lineage: Eukaryota > Metazoa > Chordata > Lepidosauria > Squamata > Natricidae > Thamnophis > Thamnophis sirtalis. The sequence continues at coordinate 81,640,768 of NW_028261389.1, forward strand.
ATGGAAAGCAGCCCCCAATATTTGGGGAAGCCATTTCCTCCTCTTTTTAAAGACAAAATGTTAGTGTTGGTATTTGGACAAAAACAAATTGGGGGTTTAAATTATTGGGATGACTCTTTCTTTCTTTCTTTCCTTCCTTCCTTCCTTCCTTTCCTTTCCTTCCTTCCTTCCTTTCTTTTCCTTCCTTCCTCTTTTCTTCCTTCCTTCCTTCCTTTCTGCTGATCTTTGACTGAGCTTCAGCCCAGAGATTGAATGCATGTTGTGTTTTTTTTAAATTCGCTTTGTCTTGTATTTTAAATTCTTTTAATATCTTTTAATTTTTTTAAGTTGTTTTTATGTAAGCCGCCTGGAGTCCTTCGGGATTGGGCGGCATACAAATCCATTAAAACCTTAAAACCTTAAACCTTTCCTTTCCTTCCTTCCTTTCTTTTCCTTCCTTCCTCTTTTCTTCCTTCCTGTCTCTCCTTCCCCTTCCTTCCTTCCTTCCTTCCTCTTTTCTTCCTTCCTTCCTCTCCTTCCCCTCCCTCCCTCCATCCCTTCCTTCCTTCTCCTTCCTTCCTTCCTTCCTTCCTTCCTTCCTTCCTTCCTTCCTTCCTCTTTTCTTCCTTCCTTCCTCTCCTTCCCCTCCCTCCCTCCCTTCCTTCTCCTTCCTTCCTTCCTTCCTTCCTTCCTTCCTTCCTTCCTTCCTTCCTTCCTTCCTTCCTTTCTCTATTCATGCATGGCTCCCAGATTTCAATGTGCTGGATTTTTTTATTTACTTATTTAGGAAACACATTTCTGTAGCCATCTCGCACAGTGTTTCTCAACCTTGGCAACTTCAAGATTTGTGGACCTCAACTCCCAAAATCCCCCAGCCAGAATTCTGGGAGTTGAAGTCCGTATATCTAAAGTTTGATGAAAAGAAGGACTAGGGGAGAGAGGAAAGCAGTGCTCTGATATCTCAGAGGCTGCCCCAAAGAAGAGGGGAACAAACTATTCCTCAAAGCGCCTGAGGGCAGGACAAGAAGCAATGGGTGGAAACTAATCAAGGAGAGAAGCAATCTTGAATTAAGGAGAAATTTCCTGACGGTTAGAACAATTGATCAGTGGAGCAACTTGCTTCCAGAAGTTGTGAATGCTCCAACACTGGAAGTTTTTAAGATGTTGGATAAGCATTTGTCTGAAGTGGTGTGGGGTTTCCTGCCTAAGCAGGGGGTTGGACTAGAAGACCTTCAAGGTCCCTTCCAACTCTGTTATTCTATTCTATTCTATTCTATTCTATTCTATTCTATTCTATTCTATTCTATTCTATTCTATTCTATTCTATTCTATTCTATTCTATTCTATTCTATTCTATTCTATTCTCTATTCCATTCCATTCCATTTTCTATTCTATTCTATTCCATTCCATTCTCTATTCTATTCTATTCTATTCTGCACTCTATTCTACTCTACTCTATTGTATTCTATTCGTTAAAGCTGAGAAATGTTGTACAGTGAGCTAAAGATGAGAACTACTATAGGGCTACTACCCAGTAGGCCATGCCCACCATGCCACACCCACCCAGTAACCGGGCAGAGAACTAGTTGCTAAAATTTTTGAATCCCACCCCTGGATCCCGCAATGTTGACCCCACCTTGAGAATCCCCACGGCTAGTGGCAAATGAATCTAACAAATACATAAATGGATATTGATCCCAACAAGGAACGTTAAACACATCGTGGTGGGAAGAGAACAAGGCTCCGAATATGACATGAAGCGGAGAAGCAGACTTGAACTACGCCAATATTCTCTCGATGTTAGTCGTAAAAAAAAAAAAAAGGGGTTGGAGCTCCTTGACCAACTTCGAGTGCGCCCAAACTCCAACCTACACCCCCCAAAACGAAGCCTTAAAGAGAAATTCCCCAGATTTTATCCAGCTCTATTTCACAAACCTTAAAGGGGCGGAACAAAGACATCTCTCTGTGTCTCTGTGACAAAACTCAGATCAGATGAAGATGTGCAGGAGGAGAGCTCAGCTCCAGAACAAGAGGCAAGTTTTCCAAATGTTTTCATCAGCAAAGATAGCTAAAACGCACAACACACACACACACACACACACACACACACACACACACAGAGGCACAAGTTGAGCGGGATAGAAGAGGGAGAAGCTGGATGTTATATTCAAGGCAGGTTTAATCTGAGATACAATCTTAATGGAATGTGTGAATAATCTCCAGCTAAGCCACTCATTAGATATTTGTCAGCTGCTTAGTCCCCCCAAATGGGGATCCACGTTGTGTTTTGATCTTTGCAAAGCAAATTTAAACTCAGCCGAAAGGCCCAGTTGACGCGTGAGCTGCTCCCGCCCGACTTCCTCTTTCTTTAACCTTCGTTTCAGTTTTATGACTTGCTCAATGAAGAATTGAGATCTTGCACATCACCGTGAAATCTTAAAGGGTTTTAATAAAGATTTGACCTTAATGTGGATTTTTGCTTTCATGGCATCTGATTATTCTGATTGAGATGATAAATGTCATGACTGCGATGGATGCCTTACTACGCTTGATCTCAGCCAAAAGATGGAGACGTCTGTGACCCCAATAAAGGGGATTTTGCAGTATCCTTCCCCTGCCACGCCCACCAAGCCATGCCCACCAAGCCACACCACGCCTCCCAAACCACGCCTACAGAACCAGTAATAAAATTTTGAATTTCACCACTGGTGTACATGCACAGGGAGGGGGGCACATGCAGAGGGCCACACACACATGGGGCATGGCCATGTGCAGCCCACTGCATGCACATTGCATTTGGGGGGGTTCGTGCATGCTTTGGGCATTCAGTCCGGAAACGGTTATCCATCCCTGATCCAGAGCTTTGCCTTCAATAGGTTGATGAGCAAAGCTTTACTTTATGGAAGATGGGAGGGGAAAAAAAGCTTATGGTGCAATTAATTAACTGGCTGATTGACTACTCCCTGGAGTCTTTAGACTTTGTTGTGGTGGCTACAAGACCAGCAGTGCATGGATAGCAGTTAGACTTAGCAGTTAGATTTATATACCGCTTCATAGGGCTTTCAGCCCTCTCTAAGCGGTTTACAGAGTAAGCATATTGCCCCCAACAACAATCTGGGATAGGCTCTCAAGTATACATGCTTGTACTTAGAAGTGGACCAGATGTATTAAAAGTCACCCAGAAATGAGATCCATCAAGGCCTTTGGGTGAAAACTAATTCACATGGTCGCTTAGCAGTTGGCTGTAACATTTAATCTGTGAAGGTGCCAGGACTAACACCCTCCAGCATTCACTTCCGTTCAAGTGCCAGCTTTCAGCCTCTGCTTGCCAAGAGGCGCCACACTTAAGATATCTGCTTTTTTCCCCTCCCCTGCACTTCGAATGCCATCCTACGTGTGATTTCTACTGAGTGGCAAAACTTTCTAAAGGACTTTAAAAAACAAATCTTCAAACTTATAGGTGCATCTAGTCTTAGAAGAAGCAGCCTGTCTTTGCTTTCTTCTTCTTTTTAGATGTTGAGACTCTGGAAAGAGAGCAGAGAAGAGCAACAAAGAGGACTAGGGGACTGGACAGTTGTTGGAATTGTGTAGGGTTAGTTTATTGAAAAGAAAGACTAGGGGTGACATGATAGCAGCCTTCCAATATCTCAGGGGCTCCTACAAAGAAGGGGGGGGGTTCAACCTATTCTCCAAAGCACCTGAGGGCAGGACAAGAAGCAATGGGTGGAATCTAATCAAGGAGAGAAGCAGCCTAGAACTAAGGAGAAATGTCCTAACAATGAGAACAATTAACCAGTGGAACCACTTGCCTCCAGAAGTTGTGAATTCTCCAACACTGGAAGTTTTCAAGAAGAGATTGAACAACCATTTGTCTGAAGTGTGGTAGGGTTTCCCATCTGAGCAAGGCATTGGACTAGAAGACCTCCAAGGTCCCTTCCAACTCTGTGATTCTGTTATTATTTCCCAATTTAGCCTGAAGTATCCAGATGGATCTTCCACTCAAGAAGATTTTGCAGATTAACCAAGGTGGTACATATCATGCTATAACTTTAGAATTTCTTGGTCTTCCTTATTTCTATTTATATCGGTCTCCATTTAATCAGATTTGAAGGGAACAAAATCTTGCCTTTCTCTATCACTGTTGACCTCAAAGCCATGGAGAATTCCTGGATGTTAGAAGGTATTTTAATAAAGGACTATAAAGAGCTGAAGTGCCCCATTCTATGCATTAGCAGTCCGGTTCACCAATCAGTGAAACAAAAACGTTTTAATTTTCTTATTTTCTGATCGTCTCTGAAAGTGAAAGATAATTTTACTATTGAAAATGCTCTCTCTCTCTCTCTCTCTCTCTCTCTCTCTCTCTCTCTCTCTCTCTCTCTCTCTCTCTCTCTCTCTGTGTGTGTGTGTGTGTGTGTGTGTTTCTCTGTCTCTCTGTTTCTCTCTCTCACACACACACAGAGCGAGAGAGGGAGAGAGCAGAGACTGTTTTAAACCTCCTGGTTTTTCTAAAATAGCATTATTTTATTTTGATGGCTTAGACTGAAATCTGCAGGTAGCATCTTCCATCATTTGGAAGAGAAGGGAATGGGCTCAGCATTTTTTTTTTTGCCATTGTTCTCTGGCAAGACATCTGATCCAGCGACTCCTAAACGAACAGCTAGCAGGGAGATATAACCGGGAGGGCAAAATATTTATAGGTGTGCAAATTCATTGCCAAGGTGCTGCTGTCCCACTCAGGCTGGCCGAATTTCCTTTCAGAGAGAGAGAGAGGAGACCTTAAAAACGAACCTTGTGCGCACACGCCCACCCGGCTTCAGCTGATCACACCTGCTGGAAATGAAGACACCCAAAAGTGCACCTGCTTTCCTGCGATACATTACGGAGCGAAGAACTCCTTTTGCAAGCAACGGTATCGATCTTCATTTGAGATGATTTTGTAAGAAAGAAAAGAAAAATCAAATCACCATAATGCATGTCACCTTCTAGAGGGAAAAAACTGCACACAATGCCCTATTCTCGAAGCCCTAAATAAGCACATGGGGGGGGGGATTTTCGCCCTTCAAGGAAAGCAATCCTTTTCTACCCAGCCATGGACATCAAACAGAAGAGGGACGCATACTCTATGGTGATACAAGCTGTTGTAGGATACAAACAGAGGAAGGCTCCTCCGAGTCATGGCTTCATGGACACCAGATAGTACATAAATAATTCAAAATCCACTGAGTGGAGAACACGTTCTGTGGGCTGTACCAGAATATCTGTTGATCTGAAATCCTCACGGGAAGCAGAGATCAAGTGGGTCTCTCCAGTTTAAACCGCTGTTGGAAGGACCGGTATTGTTGCAGGACAGAAGATCCAAGGACTAATGGATGGTGTGATCCATTCGGATGTTCTCCCATGTATGAACTCCTGACAGGAAGAGGGACCCAGGGGTCATCGACAACAGCCCCCCCCCACCCCAAATGGATTTGGGAGGAGCGCCTCTGTCATATCATAAAGGGAGCTTCAAGAAATAATCAGGCTGAAACTATTTAACCACAATATCAGGTTTTGATATTATGTTGTAACGTTACTCTACCCAAACCATGAGGCTGAACATTTTTCATGCACAAAGGCCAACTCTACACTACTAGCATCTTCTAATTGCATTCTTCTCTCTCCCTCCCTCTCTCCCTCCTTCTATTTCTCTCTCTCCCTCTCTCTCTCCCTCCCTCTCTCTCTCGTTCTATTTCTCTCTGTTCCTCCCTCTCTCCCCCTTCTCTCCTCTCTCTCTCGCTCCCTCTCCCCCTTCTCTCTCTCCTGCTCCCTCCTTCTTCCCCCTCCCACTCTCCTTCTCCCTCCTTCTTTCCCTCCTACCCTCCCTCTCTCCCTCTCTCCTTCCTTCTCTTTCTCTCTGTCCCTCCCTCTCTCCCTCCTTCTCTCCTTCTCTCTCTCTCCCTCCCTCTTTCTGCCCCTCCCACCCTCGTTCTCCCTCCCTCCTTCTCTCCCTCCTGCCCTCCCTCCCTCCTTCTCTTTCTCTCTGTCCCTCCCTCTCTCTCTCCCTCCTTCTCTCCTTCTCTCTCTCTCTCCCTCCCTCCCTCCTTCTGCCCCTCCCACCCTCCTTCTCTCCCTCCTGCCCTCCCTCCCTCCTTGTCTTTCTCTCTGTCCCTCCCTCTCTCTCTCCTTCTCTCTCCCTCCCTCCTTCTGCCCCTCCCACCCTCCTTCTCCCTCCCTCCTTCCCTCCCTCCTTCTCTCCCTCCCTCCTTCTCTCCCTCCCTCCTTCTCTCCCTCCCTCCCTCCCTCTCCCTCCCTCCTTCTCCCTCCCCCCCCTCTCCCTGAAAAAGCCAAATCATCCTGATATTCAGCCTCCCGTTATTTCCACCATCCTTGGCGTGTATTTTCTCCCCAAACGCTGTTTCTCTCCATGCGATTTCCCAGCCCCTGCTTCTCTCGTCCCTCGCCCCACCTCCACTGCAGAGTGCCTCTTTCTCCAGAGATGCTTTGTGCTAAATCTGCTGCACTTAACAACTGCCACACAAAAACTTTGCACACTTCCTAGCAGAGAAAGCCTGACCACAACCCCCCAAAACGGACTTCATTCACACCCGAGTTGAGTCCAAAAAGAGACCCAGGCGCTTGATTCCCACGAAGACCCGAAATATCATTTTCACGCTTGCTTGGACTCCCCATCCGTTTCTTCCCAAATAGCTGACGAGATAGTTACCAGGATAACAAAGGGGATTCATTACAGGAGATTGAGAAGCAGGAATAAAGTCCCGGCATGATAGGAGCTTTCCAAAACACGACAGTTATTCAGCCTGCTGGGGAGGATCTCGCCTTGCAACGAAAACAGGTCTTGGATCCAGGACGGAAGGACAATAACTTCCACCGAAGAAGCCCGGGAAAGAGGACTAAGGGACGGACACGATTCCACCTCCAAGGCTTTAATAACAACCTGCACGCGAGCCTCGCAGCCAAAATAATAATAACCTCGCCGTTATTTAGCTCCGCCAGGGAACGTGGGGCCAAAAAACCCCACCGCCTCTTACGTAAGAAGAGTTCTTGGCCGGGTTTGATCTCCCCAAAGTCGGAGACGGCCAAGAACGCAGAGAGGGGGAGAAAAGGCGAAGAGCCCCCAGGAGAAAGCGGGGAGGGGGGGGGTTGTGTCTCCAGGCTTCTGCAGCCCCCACCTCGGGGCTCCAATCCTGCAGCCGCAGCAGCGCCCGCCTCGCCCAGCCGGGAGACAGGTGTCCGCTGCCCAGCCCGGGACCTCCCGCGCCTAACCCGGGCCAGGTGGAGCCGCTCCGGCCGCCTGCAAGACCGGAGGGTGGGCGGAGGAGGGGAGGAGGGGAGGGGGAGGCTTACCGTGCCTGGCCGGAGCTGCTGCCGCCGCCGCCGTTGCTGCTGCTGGGCTCCCGGCGGGCGTCCCCACCCCCGTCATCCTCCCGTCCGCCTCTCGCTGCCTCCGCGCCTCGGACGCCCAGCCAGGCGGCGGTGGGGAGGGTCCCCCTCTCGCTCCTCCTCGGCCTCCGCTTCGCCTCCTCCTGGCCGGGCTGAGGGGCGCAGCTCCTCCGGGGCCTCCGGGGCGGTGGGACCAGGCTGCCAGGCAAGAGGGGCACCCTCCGTCCCGGCTCGCCCGGCGGCAGAAGTTCAGCTCCTCTGCGGGGATGCGCTCTGCTGCGGCGCCTTTGCGCCCGGGGCTCTCCGCCTCCTCCTCCTCCTCCTCCTCATTTGGGGAAGGGGAAGGGGAAGCAGCAGGGAGGGGGTCTGGGAGGGCGAACGTGGAAGCCCCGGAGGACTCGGCGGGGAAAGGGAGGGTGCGGACCCCCCACGCGTGCACACACGCCCACAAACACACACAGACAGCCCGCGCGCCTTGCGCACCCTGGCGAGCTGGCGCTCCAGCTGTTGAACTTGCTGTCCGGCGAGAGCAAATCCTGGCTCTGGTCGCTGGGAAAGGGAGAGGATGCTGTCTCCTAGCAACCCCTCATCAATCTCCTCCGGATGCCGCCTGATTGGCCCGGGCGGAAAGGGGAGCCACGCCCGCTTTTCCCAAAGAAGGCTGCCCGCGGTTGGCATCCTCCGGAGGGAGAGAGGAATCAGTCTGACCGGTCAGACAGGAGGTACGAAAGGCAGGAAACTCCCCGCTGTGCCACTTGTTCCAAAAAAATAATAATAATAAGTGCCCACTTTCTCCTTCTGTCCCGGGAAGACCACTAATGCTAATTATCATGAGTTCCATGTTTAATGAATAAAAGAGATACTAATAATACTGATAATACCAATAATAATACTAATACTCCTGGCCATGGATGAAGCATGTAGCAGTGATGCCCATTGTCATCGGGGCACTTGGTACCCTGTCCAAGAATTTTACAAAACACATCCAGAAATTGCAGCTTCCTGCAATAACACCAGCAGAGCTGCAAAAAACCGCGCTACTCGGAACATCTTATATTTTAAGAAGGTCCTTGGTTGATACCTAGGAGGCTGGCAGAAATCCGTCAGTCAATGGGATTTGTGATGCATCTTTAAACATTCAGTTGACTTGAGTTTCATGTTTAATGAATGAAAGAGATAATAATAATAGTCTTATATTTTAAGAAGGTCCTTGGTTGATGCCTAGGACGCTGGCAGAAACCCCTATCAAGCATCAGCGCCAGTCAATGGGATTTGTGACACATCTTTAAATGTTCAGTTGACTTAAGTTTCATGTTTATTGAATAGAAGAAATAATAATAATAGACTTATTGACTAATTGGCTAATATTGACTATTAATTTAATAATTTAATATTAATTTAATATATTAAAATTGACTACTAATTGACTAATATTGACTAATTGACTAATATTGGCTGACTAATATTGACTAATTGACTAATAATTAAGTTGATACCTAGGATGCTAGCAGCAACCCGTATCAACCATTAGCACCAGTCAATCGGATTTGTGACCCACCTTTAAATGTTCACTTGACTGAGTTTCATGCTTAATGAATAAAAGAAATAATAATCAAAACAAAACTTAGATGCTCTTTTTCTATTTTAAGGTACAATCAAGCCGTCAGGCTTTCACATGCGATGACATCTTTTGTCTGGTAACCTGGTCTTAATAATTCATGGACATTTGAAGTTAAAAGTGTGTGTGTTTTTCATAATGGGTGTCTTGATAACCGTGGGGCGTTTGCAATTAAAATGTGTGCTGTGAATAAACAACAAGAGGCAGAGGAAATTTACAGAAGTGGGGGAGAGAAGGCTCGGATTTCACATCACTGGCCTTGCTGAGTGTTTATACAGCATGTTCAAAAGGCAAAGATTGTTGCAAACTTTCCATCACATGTTGATGGACTTGGAGGAGGAAAATAGGATTCGGCTCTTTAAAAGCTTAATGCTTTATTACACGTGAAGTGAGGAGAAAGTAGGTTCCATCCAGGATTATCAAACCAGTTCCACTCTGGAATGAGCGTGAGAAATATAAGCAACCCAGCTTTAAGGAGGAGGGGAAAAAACAGTTATATTATTTGAGAGAGACTCACGTCAGTATCAGGAACTTTTGATTTATTTTTTACAAGGGGTTTCGGATTATTTCATTTGTTCGTTTATCTAGGGCAGAAGTCCCCGTGGGGTAGATTGGAGGAGGAAATGGAGGCTGGCCTTCCAACAACAGATGGAAACTAACCGAAGAGAGAAGCAAGCTAGAATTAAGGAGGAATTTCCTGACAGTGAGGACAATGAACCAGTGGAACAGCTTGCCACCAGAAGTTGTGGGTGCTCCATCACTGGAGATTTTTAAGAAGAGGCTGGACAGTCAGTGGTCTGGGATGGCATAGGTTCTCCTGCTTGAGCAGGGGCTGGACTAGAAGACCTCCGAGGTCCCTTCCAGCTCTATTCTCTTCTGTTCCTATGTAGCAGGGCTGTGGAGCTATGGTCCTTTTACAATCTGTGTACTTCAACTCCCAGAATTCCTGAGCCAGCCATGCTGACTCCGAGCCACGCTGGATGAGGAATTCTGGGAGTTGAAGTTGGGAGATCATTTTTTAAAAAGGCCAATAGTTCTGGCATCCCTACCGTACAGCATCGCTCATCCTTCATGCCATCTCTTCGGGACCTCTGACATCACAGGTGGCAATAACCAACAATATATACGATTTGGTGCACTGAAGGAAAATTAAGCTATCCGTCACGGCTCGCGTCAAGGACGGAATCACAAAGCCACCTCCATTTCCTTTCGTTTCCTCCTGCCACATCAGCTCTTCCTTTCCCCAGATGCTGTATTTATTTATTTATTTATTTGCACCGCAGGGCTCAAGAAATGAGTCTTGAGGAGCAGCACAGGAAGCCTCCCCAATTGGCTTTCCAGGAGGAAGAGCCGCTGATGACTGGCTGTTCTCACAGCAGCCGCCATTTTCTCCACGGACAATCTCACTGGCCTAGGAGAGGTTTTATGGGGTTGCTGCATTTTTGTAAACCAGTGCTTATCTGGTGTCTAACTACGCTCAGCAACCGAAGACGGTTTTCTCCCAGTCGCAGAGTTCTTCTGAACATCGGACGATGTGGAAGGAGAACCAGAGAGTCCACTTCCTTTCCATCCTCTCTGATGATTGAGATCTTGGACAGAGGGGTCAAACTCAAGGCCTTGGGATGCTTCGATCTGGCCTGTGGGACCAGCCTGGAAACAGCACAGGACTGGCTGACAGTGCTTCTGCCAGTGAACACGGAGGGTGAGGGAGAAACATGTGGCCTCCTCCTTCAGCCCTCTGCCAGTGAAAACAGATGTTTCCTCTTTTGTATTTGAGGGTGCAAGAAGGGACAGGAAAGGAGAAAGAGGAAAGACAAGCCAAAAGAGGGGAAGATGGGAAGAGAGCAAAGAAGGAAAAAAAGGAACATGGGGAGGAAGAAGAAAGGAGAATGAAGAGCGAAGGAAAAAGAAGAAAAGGAAGGAAGGAAGGAAGAGAAAGGAGAATGAAGAGAGAAGGAAAAGAAAAAAGGAAGGAAGGAGATTATAATGAGAGTGAGGGAGGGTCTTGGGGAAGTCCTGCCTTAGCACTTGGCCATCATAGATGCCCCCAGCATGAATGATGTCAGCTGCCCACGCCCACCAAAACCCTCCGAGATCAAACACAACCCTGATGCGTCCCTCAATGGAATTGAGTTTGACACCCCTGTCTGAGGACCTTAGTGGACCATTTTTTCAATGGTTTTTAAAAAGATTGCAAACATAAACACAATACGAGGACATGCAACAAGAAGAAAATTACACTAAATAATCCCAAAATTAAAAGCGAAAATAAAAGAAAGAGAAAAACTTTATGTTTTGCATTAAATTTATAGATAATCACTCGTTTGCAAAAATGTTCCATACAATACCATATTACCATCAAGTGCAAACATTATAAAAGGAAAGCGTATTGGTTCATTTTTTGATTAGTAGAAAATATTGCCCTTTTTTAGGGCAGATAAAAATACACATTTTCAAAAGCTGCTCTGTAAATTCTGGTATATTGCCACTTTTCTAATTTCTCAAATTTATTTGCCACCTGGAAGGACAGTACCACCATAACTCTTCGCAGATTGAAGAACTTAGTTATATAATTCAACATTTATTCATTTATTTGATTTATATAGCTGCTCATCTCATACAATAGATTTTTGGCAGCTTACAAGGATTAAAATACAGAAAAATCTGCAATAAATAATTCCGGGCATCCAAGGATAAACAATACCCCCAATTACATCCATAACAAAATCATGTTATCGTCTTGAACATATAAATATTCATACATAAATCCACAGCTATCCGCTGAAAGACTATTCCAGAGAAGTTTCAAGAATCCACAAGACCCTTTCAAATACGTCAACATATCCTCCGTGTTTTTATATTTCCAGCAGAGGAAATCTGTTGGCAGCCCTTTCAGCTTCCTTTCAAATACGATCATTTTGATCAATCAACTTCACCAACCCAAATTTAATGTTTTAAAGAACATGCAGCCATGGATGGGACATTATCGGAGACTTTTGCTTCATGTATGATATCATCTATCCCCGTGGTGCTGACTTCAAAAATGTTCTTAAGTTTTACAATAAAGTTGTGTTGTAGATTTAACTTTTGTTATGTATTTCATCAAATCAAAGAGCCTCTCCCTTTATATTTGATGGAAGCCATTATAGAAGTTCATGGTATTGGACCTGGGTACTTGAGAGATCGCCTGCTGCCAATTACCTCCACCAGACCGATTAGATCCCACAGATTAGGCCTCCTCCGAATTCCATCCGCCAGCCAGTGTCGACTGGCGACTACCCGGAGGAGAGCCTTCTCTGTGGCTGCTCCGACCCTGTGGAACGAACTCCCCGTGGAGATTCGAACCCTCACCACCCTCCTGGCCTTCCGCAAAGCCCTTAAAACCTGGCTGTTCCGACAGGCCTGGGGCTGAAGCTTCGTCGCCCCCTTTCGAATGGTATGATTGTTGTGTTTTTTAACTATGTATTGTTCTGTGTTGTTGTTAAACTGTCTGTATCCCCCCTTTCCCTTCTTTGAGTTGTGAGCCGCCCTGAGTCCCCTTAGGGAAAAGGGCGGCATACAAATGAAATAAAACTCAAACTCGAAACTCGAAACCCCACAACATATTTTTGTTGTGGGTTTAACTCAAGTGCCTTTGAAGTAGCCAAAGCATCTGGGCCTTGACGCTTACGTTGAGTCGTGCTTCAATGCTTCAGTTGGAAATATCTCAACTGTTGGGACTTAGTTAGTTTTAACCATTCAGTCATGTTCAACTCTTGGTGACTAGGCAATTGCTTTCCAGGCAACCCTGACAAGGAGAGCTTCTTTCGATTGTTGGATGGTTAACTTTGGATCAACTTTGGATGTTATGAAGTTCTTTGCTTGCCCCTTCCTCTTGTTCCTCTAACCGTTCCTAGCATCACGGACCTCTCCGATGAATTTGCACGCATGATGTGGTCAAAGGAAATCAGACGAAGTCTTTGCTTTGATGTTTCTGGTCCTGTACAATTCAGCATCTCTCTGTTGGTTCCTCTGACAGTCCATGGTGTACACTGTGAACTAGGAAGACCAAAGTCCACTTAAAACAAAATAACCATTCATCATCATCACCTGTTGTTGTTAGTTGCGAAGTTGTGTCGCAACCCCATGGACAACTCCAGGTCTTCCTGTCCTCTACCATCCTCTGGAGTCTATTGAAGCTCACGCCGACTGCTTCGGTGACTCCATCCAGCCACCTCCTTCTCTGCTGTCCCCTTCTTCTTCTTTTGCCCTCCATCGTTCCCAGCATGAGGCTCTTCTCCAGGGAGTCCTTCTTCCTTCTCATCAGGTGGCCAAAGTCTTTGAGTTTCCTCTTCAGGATTTAGGGCCTTCTAAAGAGCAGCCAGGGTGGATCTCCTCTAGGACTGACCGGTTGGATGGCCTTGCAGTCCAAGGGACTCAATGCAGGAGTCTTCTTCTCCAGCAGCAGAGTTCAAAGGCCTCCATTCTTTGGCGCTCAGCCTTCCTTATGGCCCAACCTTCACAGCCATCCATTGCAACTGGGAAAACCACAGCCTTGACTAGACACCCTTTTGTTGGCAGGGTGATATCTCTGCTTTTTAGTCTGCTGTCTAGATTTGCCACTATTTACTCCCCAGGAGCAAGCGTCTTTTGATTGCTTGGCTGCAGTCCCAATCTGTAGTGATCATCATAACCTACACTGGATTAAAGTTGCTATTCCAGCTTCTGCTATACTTTCCATGAAACATCTTGCCACTATTTTTTTAAAGTAGAATTTTCCCAAAGAGTTAAATATTCAGGGGTCTTATCAAACCCCAACCTAGGCTTCCAAATGCCCCATAATCTATCCTCCTGAAAATATGTTGGCCGCTTATCACTGGCATTTTTCAACAATTCAGAGAGTTATCTGTTATGCTATGGCTGAATCTTAACCTTGAAATATATTATGACTTTAGTGGCCAAAGCTAGGAAGACATGCAAAATATAAAGGGGGAAATGTTGACAAGGAGACAACTGAGCAGAAGTTCTTGGGGTAGAGGAGAAGGTCAAAATTGTTCTTGGTGCATTGACATGTTTGATGTTTGGTACAAAACTCAGATGTGAAACATATTTCTCTACAGTTTTGCTGGAATGAGTACATATTTCCACCACAGTTACTTCGATTTCTGTAAGCATTCCAAAATGCTGGAGGCAATCAGATTTATTATTTTGCTTTACAGTTTCCCTTAACTTCGGTTCCGAATAATAATAACTTAGAGTTATTTCTCTTCATCCGTCTCTGTGCCCATCTGATGGGTCCTCTACAAAAGCGTTGGCCAACGCAGAGCATCTTAGTTGACGGACTTATCTGCAGATTCATTTTCTCCAGCTGGCTCTCAAATAAATCTCAGCTTCTTCCGATTCCTTGCTTTTTGGGGAATGGAAGGTTTGGGGGTGGCTGCTTTTGTGTCATTGGGCCAAGCCCTGGCATGTTGCTGAGTCCTGAAAAGGCATCTGCAAGGAGATAAATTGATTGAAATTGGGCATAACTGGGATGGCAATTCCTGTCCTCCTGTCCCCCTTTATTTGTCCTCATTTCCTGTATTCTTATGTTCTTATTCATGTTTATTCCTGTTATCTTGTACAGGAGTGACAAATGAAATAAACTAAATAAAAAAATAAATAAACCAACTGGGATGGTCCCAGTAGTTATCAGCACACTGGGTGCCATACCCAAAAAATATTGCACTTCAGTTAGAAAATCTGGAAACTGGCAAGATTTTCATCTGTCAATTGAAAAGGCCGCCCAGCTTGGATTCGCACATTTAAGCCACTGATAGATCCCAACACCCACCAGGTTCTGGGGAAGAACGTCGTGCCTAGGAAGGCCAACAGCAGCCAAAGAGCAGGAAACTGCAATTGCATCTTCTTGCAAAAACAATAAAGTTATCAAACTTGTGAAGGGTAGAAATTCTGAGCAAATCAAATGATGACTTGAGAGTCAGCCTCAGTGGGTCAGACACTTCCTTAAGTGGCTCAGAAGCGATGGAGAAACAAGCGAAGAGCCGAGGTGGCGCAGTGGGTAGAGTGCAGTACTGCAGGCCACTTCAGCTGACTGCTATCTGCATGTCTGGCGGTTCAAATCTCACCGGCTCAAGGTTGACTCAGCCTTCCATCCTTCCGAGGTGGGTGAAATGAGGACCCAGACTGTGGGGGCGATATGCTGACTCTGTAAACTGCTTAGAGGGGGCTGACAGCCCTATGAAGCGGTATATAAGTCTAACTGCTATTGCTAACTGCTATTAGTTGGGATTTGAGGAGAATAAGAACAGATAAGAATAAGAACAGGAGGAGATCTGTAGGGTCCTGGGTGCTCCCTGAGCTTGGTTGGGGTTTTTTTTGGCAGACATTTCAATACCCAACTAGGTAACATCATCAAATGCTAGGGGAGGAGGAGGACTGTGGGGTCCTTGGTGCTCTCTGAGCTTGGTGGTTTTCTTACAGACATTTCATTATCTAACTAGGTAACATCTTCAGTGCTAGAAGGGAGGAGGGATTGCAGAGAGGAGGAGAAGGAAAGGAAGAAGCTGGAGGAGGAGGAGAAAGAGGAGGAGAAAGAGGAGAAGAAAGAGGAGGAGGAGGAGGATAAAGAGTGGTAAAGTACCTCTGTGCTGCATCCAACAAAATGAAATGGAAATATCTGTCCATGTGGTCACAAGGGGTTAAAATTTACTGACGGGTCCTCGCTGTTGCCTAGTTTGGGAGAGTGATGTGACACAACATCAGGCAAAAGGTTGTTCTGGATCTACTTGTGGATCTTTCCATGATTTGGAACGAGATTGCTAAGGATTGCTTGCTCTAGCTTTCTTAGTTACAACAGCACTAAAAGACAGTGGTGAAATTCAATTTGTTTTTACTATTGGTTCTGTGGGCGTGGCTTGGTGGGTGTGGCAGGAGAAGGATATTGCAAAATATCCAATATATCCAAAATATCCCCACTCCTGGGGCTGGCCAGAGGTGGCATTTGCCGTTTCTCTGAACTACTCAACATTTCTGCTGCCGGTTCCCCAGAACCTGTCAGAACCTGCTGGATTTCACCCCTGCTAAAAGGTGTCCCAGATTGGGCTGTTAAAAAGGGAGTTGGAGGACGCTTGAAAAGAAGGAGTGGAGAAGCTTTTAGGGTTTAGGAGTCGAAGGGATTGGGAAACCAATCTTTCTCAATAAATAAAAACAACCTTCCCATCAGAACCCACGCTGTTCTTCCTTGCCACGTTACGAAGTGTTGGGTGCCTGGATTAAAACGGCCCTCCTCTGTGTCTTAATCCACATTTGCACGTCTGTGGAGATGCTGCTGTTGATCTGCAAGGTAAATACCCTCCCTAAGCTGAAGCCGAAATAAATATTCATGAGCAGTCCATTTATAAAAAAAAAATTTTTTTGCTCCTGCCAAGCGGCTATAAACTTTTAAGGTTTTTCAAAATTCAAAATTGGATTTTGAATGCCATGTTGCATTTATTGCTTCCCTTGATTGTTTTGGCCTCCACCAAATGTGACATTTCGTAAGCTGCCAACTGTCGCCCAATATTAACATTTTACAGACCATCTATCAGTCTGGTTACAGCCCAGGATCTTTCGGGGCGATATATATATATATATATATATATTATTTGTTTATTATTTATAGGCCGCCCTTTTCCCTGAGGGGACTCAGGGCGGCTTACAGTTTGTGGGGAAGGGAATACAAGACAAGACATGAGACAATACATAAGTAAAAATAGAACACAACATTCATTCATCATTCGGGTGGGGACGGATTAGAATCTTTATCCCCAGGCCTGATGGGATAGCCAGGTCTTGAGGGCTGTGCGGAAGGTCTGGACGGTGGTGAGGGTGCGAATCTCCACGGGGAAATCGTTCCAAGATAGATTTTCAGTCCTCCTCCAGCCCCTCAATCCTCCTCCTCCTAATTCCACATCAGGCTGTTCTGAACCACTCCGAGTGTGGCAGGTTAGTCCAGGCGTTGGGAAATGACGAAGGTGGAAAATTGGGGACCTCTGGCCCAGGGGTATTGGCTTCTTTGAGTCCTGTAGCCAAGCATAGAAAAGTGTCCATCAACAATGCTCACTTGGTAGAATTAGCTCTCTGCTCATCCTCTTTCGATTTTGCACCTGAACCAACTCAAACGATGAAACAAACAAGGAGGGCTACATGTTCAAAATTCCTGTGCTTGCCATGCTCTGCATCCGAGTCAAAGCAATATTGTCAGGCTCAAGCAACCAGAGCCACATATGTAGAGTTCAAGCTAAGTACTTTATTATATTTTGCCTGTACTACAGGAATCTTCCCCAGATAGCTTCCCTGCACTTGGGGACAGGTAGATGTGATTTCCATGGAGCTTCACAGACATTGTCAGGCTCAAGAAACCAGATCCAAATATGTAGACTTTGAGCAAACTACTTTATTGTTATTCTGCCTGTACTACAGGAATCTTCCCCAGATAGCTTCCCTTCCTTTGGGGAAGAGATACATAAGGTTCCATGGAGCTTCAGGGAGGATGGTCAGTTCTGGATCTCTTGTGGCTGCACAAGGATTCAAGGCTAATCTCCCACCTGGCTCCTCCTTTCTAGCTGGATGGGCCTTTCTCAACAAAGTATGGTAATAGTAGAAGGGTGGTGGGTGTTCTGACCGAGGCTTCCTTAACAAGCAGGAAGCAGAGACTTAGTCCTGGCAAAACCCCTTTTATTTACACGACTGTGAATTCCTTTCATTCACCGTCAGCAAGGCTTGGCAAACAGTCTTTCCGAGGAATGTTTATCAACACGGACCTTATCTCGCTTGGAGAGCTGCCAGATAACTAGTTTCCAAATGCAAGGCAAGGGAAGACATGGCACAGAGTCTCTTATAGTCACAAATAGAACTTTCCACTCTTGAACTGACCGAAGGAACGAATTGTTACTTGCAAAAGCCCCTCTTCTGTTTCTGTTGGGAGGGGCCAATCAGATCCAAGGCGTGGCCTTACTCCCAAGCCCACCCTGTTTTCTTAGTTGTTCTGGCAGCTCTGTGCATGCGCACACTGGGAACAGGCTCCAGCTGTTCCTCTGCCTCACTGCTGTCTAGCTCCCTCTCTGTCTCTGATGCAGACCCCGCCTCAGAGCCTTCCCCAGACTCCAGGACTGGCCTGTGTCCCTCCCCAACCCCCTCACTGTCCGACTCTGCTGCCAGCTCCACTGGGCACTAGCGGGCCACAAGAGTGAGAGAGCGATGGCTTCTATGCTATCCTATCATCTTTCTACTTACATAGCAACCTCTATTCTTGCAAAAGGATCCCCCCATTATGGTGCTTTTGAGGGACCCCTGCAACGATAGGATCCTTGGGAGGGGAGGGGATAGACTCTCCCAGTTCTTGCATTTATATCCCCCATCTGGAAGAGCTCCAAAGTCAGTAGGTTTTCTGTGATCCCAGAAAGCACACCAATGTTCATTGATGCGTGCTTAATTTATGGATACATGAAAAATAACCTGAGCTTTCACAGATAATAATATTGTTCCCTGTTTTGCTAACTTGTTTTCTACAATAGAAAATTAACATATTTAATTGCTTTTGTGAACCATGAAAATTGGAGGGATTTGATAGGCGGATAAAAATGCTGAATCTAGTCTGAACACCTGGCTGATTATGTGGCCAACCATAACAATTCATTTTTAAAAAATACTAAAAGCAGTTTTTGCGAGGGTTATGAGGGAGGGTAGCAGACTAATATTAGCTAATTAGCATTCTTTGAAAATATTTAAGTACGTGACTCCTTTGAATGTCATCTGTCAAAGACTACGGTGAAATATTTTGCATGCTGTTATTCAACATGTCACCATTTGCTGTTGACTACTGAAATAAAATATAATTTAGAGCTGTATGGCTGCTCCAGAAATAGAACAGACATATTTTTTGGGGGTACAAATCCATATATTCAATTAGAATCTAGGAATGATTTTAACTGAATCAGATTTACTTTTAAAGCATGTAGTTATTCTAAGCAAGCTCCCACAATTTTAAGTTATCCATCCTACCATGGAGGGCATTAAAAGACATTTTCAGAAGTTAGCGTAAAGAAAAAAACATATTCAGTTTATTTTGAAGGGTTATGTGATTTAGAAGTTTTAATACGAATATTGCAGGTTGAGATGGGAATTCAACTTTCATTATTTGATTCATTCTAATAGAGACGGGATGTGGTGGCTCAGTGGCTAAGATCCTGAGCTTGTCGATCAGAAAGGTTGGCAGTTCGAATCCCTAGCACCCCATAACGGAGTGAACTCCTGTTACATGTCCCAGCTTCTGCCAACCTGGCAGTTTGAAAGCAGGTAAAAATGCAAGTAGAAAAATAGGAACCACCAATTTTGGTGGGAAGGGAACAGCGTTCCGTGCGCCTTTGGTGTTGAGTCATGCCGGCCACATGACCACGGAGACGTCTTCGGACAATGCTGGCTCTTTGGCTTTGAAACGGAGATGAGCACTGCCACTTAGAGTTGGAAATGATGAGCACATGTGCCTTTACTTTTAACAGAGATAATATTCCATAGGTATTGAGCTTCGTAGCTTGCCACTGCTGATTACATTTAAGCAAGTTTGAGAAAGCGAAGTGTCAAGTTTTGCAGCCAGAATTGCAGTAATCCACAATAAAACAGAACCGTTTTCTGGTGTTGTAAACTGCACCCCTGTAAATGGGATCAAATGTTTCCCTTCCGCTGAAATTCCCCTTAGCTGCATTTCTATTACTACATTTCACATTTTGTATCTTTTTAAATAATGCAGTATTTGGATTCTGAGTCATATTTCATCAACAATTTATAGGAGACCCAGCAAACGATCCAAATTTCATTAGTAACGTTTTCAAATTCAGTTTAGGTCTCTCGATATTCCCTCTTGGAAGAAAACTGTATTTTAAACAGGCTTACGATCGGATCTTGAGGTAAGTATCCTGGGATAAATTGAACAGAGTTTCTGGAAAACATCTAATTTCAGCCGTACAATGCAATGGTGAGTCTATCTACAGAGAGGAAGTAATTCCTGTTCAGTTTAATGAAATATACTCTGGGAGAAATAAATAGGTTGCAGATACCAGTGGTTTTTTTCACCTATGCTTGTGATGTTTTTGAGAATTTAAAAATGTTTTCAATAAATCAATGTCTGGAGTAGAAGAGGGTGATTTCATGACGTTTCCCTTTTCCAGAGAGATTTTGCCAGCCGGAATTTACTTTCTAACTGCCAATCTCACCATTGTGCCATCTTTGTTCCTTCAGAGACACGTAATATGCCATGAATTTTCACCAGTAATAGTTTGTATTTCTTTTTATCTATTTAACTCTAACATTTAAATAAAAATATAAATAAATAAATAAATAAATAAATGTTTAAATGTTTTCAGTGTCTCAATTCCCTTTCATCAGCTCGTCACAACTGCAATTGTGTGTCTCAACTGCAATTGCCAATCAGTCTCAATCAGAATAGAGTTGGAAGGGGGCTTGGAGGTCTTCTAGTCCAGCCCCCTGCTCAAGGAGGAGAACCCATACTCCATTCTCTAAAGTGGTGGAGAATAATTAGTACACAACTTCCATCACGGGAGGGGAGGAATCTGTTGTGGCTTGCCAGCAACCAGCAGAGCTGGCAGCAGAGTCAGACAGGGAGGAAGGTGGGCCAGTCCTGGAGTCTGGGGAAGACTCGGATGAGGGCTCTGCATTGGAGGCAGAGAGGGGGCCAGGGCCATATGCCAGTTACCAGCTGCCTTTGGAGCTAGACAGCAGTGAGGCAGAGGAACAGCTGGAGCCTGTTCCCAGAGTGGGCATGCGCAGAGCTCAGAAATCAGGGTCGACTTGGGAGTAAAGCCACAGGTGGACGGTGAATGGCCCCTCCCATAGGAAATAAAAGAGGAGCGAAAGGGGAGGGGGCTTTTGCAGGAAACAATTCATTCATTAGATTCGTATCAGGAGTGTGAAGATCTGTCCGTGAATCTTAGAGACTCTGTGCCCAGTCTTTAGGCAAAATGTCCTGCCCTTTTAATATTTCCTAAAATATCTCATTTTCCTAGGAGAGGCCTGTGCGCTAACTTCCTACCCCCATGTTTTCAATTTCCTAAGTGTGGAAGTGCCCCCTCTGGCACTAGCTTCCCTGCATAGGGAGGGGGATGCAGAGTCTCGGTGCTTATCCGATGCTGCTTTTGAACAGAGAATGCAGGGGACAGATTTAGGCTGCACCCCTCAAACATTTCTGTTTACAAAGAAAGAGGCAAAATGTTGGCAGAAGTGCTGGATGGCCCAGGAGGAAGCAGTTGCTGGGGTTTATTCTGAGTCCAAATATAATTCTCCGGGTTGCTCTTCCTTCCGTGCAAAGGATCCGGGCACCGTTTCCCACCAGCACGGCTGGTGTCAATCCATTCTGGCTTCATTGCTAGGACAACATGCTGTAAAAGCAATGGACAGCGGTGACTTTGGCTCCTGTGCTGGATGGAGGACAAAATGTGTGCCCTGCGGTAGGAAACAGCATTATTTTTTTCCCTCCTGAAACCCGAAATGTTGCCGTGAGGCAGCTGAAGCCTGGCTCCGGAGGGGAGCAGTCGGGACCCCTCCCAAGAGGCCCACGGCAGTTGCTGAGATATTGTGGTGCTGAAGTAAACGGAAAGGGGGGGGGAGGAAAGAGGGTCAGATGTCTTCTAGCTGCAAGGAAGCGAGAGGCGCCTTTTGCTATCTTCTAGGTTTTTCAGAAGACTTGAAGGGAAGAGCCCACCAATTAGTTTCTACAGAAACATATTCCCAAGCATCCGTACAGGATCCGTGGGTGCTATTTAAAAGTAAGCCCCCCAAAAAAAGATTGCTGCAAACATATCGTACTCATTCAGAGGCAAATCTGTGTAAACTTAGCAACTCGATTAAGTGAATAAAACCAATTAAATATTTGCAACCTAACTGCAATCTGAAGCACACTATAATTGTTAACATCTAAAATGTTTTCAAGCTTTAGAGCATCTTCTAACTGGGAAATATTGGACAGCGGGGACTATAAGAGGTCCAGCTTTCTGTCCAGTGGAGTGTCCTTTCTGCTTCATGCCTTCAGATTTCAGCTCAGCAGCAGAAGGCAAGTCGTTTGAGGTTCTTGCCAAAGGGCTCTTCTGGAAATGTGAAATACTTCGCTTATTTCATAATATAGAAGTATTCCATAAAAGGTCATCTCTGACTCTACTTAGGTTTTCAAGGACTGTAAGCCAGAAGATTATAAACACCCTTGGTCCATCTCTGGTACCTGGGCACAGTAGACACCTGTGCATGGTGGATAGGTTATTGAAGACCACAACAATGCACAGGAAGAACACATGGTGCTTTTTCCGCAGGTGGAGCTTGTCTCTTGAAGGCACCCAAGGGACGTCATCAACCGTTCCCCTGACGCCCAACAAAATCATGCACCAAAGAAGTTAGAAGAAGAACAAGTCAACTATCAGGGGGAGGACAGACTTTGTATCTTTGTTGACACAAGGAGATTCTCATACATAGAAAGGTGGAGGATAACCACTCCATCCCTGAACATCGAGATGGGGAGGGAATGGAGGTGCTGGAGTTGCAGGAACTTGTTTAAGTCGTTGCCAGGAGTCAAGGACAGAAATAACAGAGTTGGAAATAATGTAAGTTGGTTCTCTCCTTGATGAGTTTCCATCCATTTCTTCTTGTCCTGCCTTCTGGTGCTTTGGAGAAGAGGTTGACGTCCCCCCTCTTCTTTGGGGCAGCCCCTCAAATATTGGAAAACTGCTATCAAGTCACACCTAGTCCTTCTTTTCATTAAACTAGACATACCCAATTCCTGCAACCATCCTTGATATGTTTTAGCCTCCAGTCCCCTAATCATTTTTGTTGCTTTTCTCTGCATTCTTTCTAGAGTCTCAAACCATAGTCAACTTGATCATAGTTGATACAGCTAGACTACAAGCTGACAGAACACTACATATTTTCCAGATGTGATTTCTTTTTTTAAAAATGTATATGTATACCGTTACATCTGGTTAATGATGCAGTGACATGAGAATAGGTTTTGAAGATGTGGGTTGAACATGTACTATATTGAGATAGTTCTCCAAGGAACAAATATTGCTTGAAGAAAATCGAAATACCCAGCACGTGTGATACAAGGAAAGATTCAAGGCAAACAAGCCAGTTGTATGTCTTCCAGTCAACAAACGGAATTATTTTGTGTACTTCAGTGGTGGAAATTTAGCAATCTTGTTATCTGGTTAGGATCAGATCTCTTCACGGATAATGGGAAGCTTGGAGTTGGGCAGCTGAGATGGGTCTCAAAATTGCACTTTAAATTAATTTCCTTTTGAAATACAGAAGTTGCGAAGATCTGCTTTGGCTCTTCCTTCCTATGATTTTTGGGCTCAACACAACTTTTTCTTCCCTCCAAGCACCCAGGTGTTATTATTTCCCAGGTGTTCGATGAAGCAGAAAGCACGGTGGCAGTTTGACACTCAACTTCGTAGCAACCCCTGGGGGGAAATAATATCGAGAACAGAAAATCAAAACAAGGTTGAAGGGAACAGGGATGGAATGTCACTTTTTACATTCTCCCTCTGATGATTTGGAGGGAACGTTGATTAGTTTTTGATGTTCTCAGCATTTCAAGGGTTGGTAGAAGTGAAAATGGACATGAATTGGCTTCAAACTATCTTTAAAAAATGGCAGAGTAGAAGTAAGGTTGTGTGGAATTGCCCACATTTTGTGGATGTTGGTGCAATGAACCAAGCAATTGCTAGTTAAGAAGCCATTTTCTGTATTGTTTAGAAATTATCAACCCCCCAATAAGGCATTATTCCAATATGAATATCCTAATGCAAACCTTCCTAACCAGATGATAAGAAAGTTACAAATTTTCCACCTTTAAAGTACAAGAAAAAAATTGGAGTCATCGACTGGAAGACATAAAACCTGCCTTGTTGCAGAGAAGAGCAACAAAGATGACGAGGGGCCTGGAGGATAAAATATATGAAGAACGGTTGCAGGAATTGGATATTTTAATGCCTAGGTTAAAGAGTTCCCCAGTTTAATGAAAAGAAGAACTAGGTGTGACTTGATAGCAGTTTTCCAATATATGAGGGGCTGCCCCAAAGAAGAGGAGGGACGTCAACCTCTTCTCCAGAAGGCAGGACAAGGAGAAATGGATGGAAACTCATCAAGGAGAGAACCAACTTACATTATTTCCAACTCTGTTATTTCTGTCCTTGTCTCCTGGCAACGACTTAAACAAGTTCCTGCAACTCCAGCACCTCCATTCCCTCCCCATCTCGATGTTCAGGGATGGGGTGGTTATCCTCCACCTTTCTAGGTGAAAGAAACAATGGATGGAAACCAATCAAGGAGAGAAGCAACCGAGAACTAAAGAGAAATTTCCCGTCAGTGAGAACAATCAACCAGTGGAACAACTTGCCTTTGATACTGTATATATCTATGTCTATGTCTATGTCTATATCATCTATCTATCTATCTATCTATCTATCTATCTATCTATCTATCTATCTATCTATCTCTATCTATCTATCTATCTATCTGTCTGTCTATCTATCTATCTATCTATCTATCTATCTATCTATCTATCTAAATCTATGTCTGTCTGTCTGTCTGTCTATCATCTCTCTCTCTCTCTCTCTCTCTCTAAATCTATGTCTGTCTGTCTGTCTGTCTATCATCTATCTATCTATCTATCTATCTATCTATCTATCTATCTATCTAAATCTATGTCTGTCTGTCTGTCTATCATCTATCTATATCTATCTATCTGTCTGTGTCTGTCTATCTATCTATCTGTCTGTCTGTCTGTCTGTCTGTCTATCATCTATCTATCTATCTATCTATCTATCTATCTATCTATCTATCTATCTAAATCTATGTCTATCTGTCTGTCTATCATCTATCTATATCTATCTATCTGTCTGTGTCTGTCTATCTATCTATCTGTCTGTCTGTCTGTCTGTCTATCATCTATCTATCTATCTATCTATCTATCTATCTATCTATATCTCTATCTATCTATCTAAATCTATGTCTGTCTGTCTGTCTATCATCTATCTATATCTATCTATCTGTCTGTGTCTGTCTATCTATCTGTCTGTCTGTCTGTCTGTCTATCATCTATCTATCTATCTATCTATCTATCTATCTATCTATCTATCTATCTATCTATCATCTATCTATCTATCTATCTATCTATCTATCTATCTATCTATCTATCTATCATCTCTCTCCCTCTCTCTCTCTCTCTCTCTCTCTCTATCTATCTATCTATCTATCTCTATCTCTATCTCTATCTATATATCTCAAATCAAAACAGTCAAGCAAGCATTTCCTCCCAATAAAAGTCCAATTCCCACCCTTGGACAGGGAAGAGAAAGAAATGCTCGCTTATTGGCTGCACCGCAGACTCAGGTAGGCAATTAGTTCCACTTTTTGCAGTGCTGATCTTATAGCAGGGGGAAAATTCATCCTGTAGCAGAAATGTTAATGAAATCGCTCAGGAAGGAACCGCAGTGTGAAAAATCTATTCAAGGGCATATTATCAGCTTAGGGGAAACAAGAAAAAGAGACCACAAGTTTTGTTTTTTTAAAAAAAGTAACCCTTCCTGGAGAAGTTCATTGACCACCCCCTCACGAAGAAAAGCACCGTCTTTATAATCTTAATGCAGAAATGAAGGTAGGGAAGGTGGTCCAGTCATTTTTAATTTTTTACAACTGGCAGTTCCAGAAATATGAAGTGGACACAAGGCTGTCAGCTGAGCCCTTGGGCAGCTATATTGTTTTTATGTCCTGTTGCTCATTGGGCCCTGAATTATGTATTCCCTGGACAGGATTTCATTGAAAGAATGTCGTTGCACAAACACCATTTTGATAGAGGGACTATTATACCACCCAAAATTCATTCTCTCCTCTCCTCTCCTCTTCTCTCTTCCCTTCCATTCCCTCCTCTTCCCTTCTCCTCTCCCATTCCATTCTCTCTTCTCCCCTCCCCTCCCCTCTCCCTCTCCCTCTCCTTCTCCTTCTCCTCTTCTCCCCCCTTCCCTTCCCTCCCCTCTCTCTCTCCTTCTCCTCTCCTATCCCCTCCTTTCGTTGTCCTCTCCTCCCCCCTTCCCTCCCCTCCCCTCTCTCTCTCCTTCTCCTTCTCCTCTTCTCCCCCCTTCCCTTCCCTCCCCTCTCTCTCTCCTTCTCCTCTCCTATCCCCTCCTTTCGTTGTCCTCTCCTCCCCCCTTCCCTTCCCTCTCCTCTCCCTCTCCCTCTCCTTCTCCTTCTCCTCTTCTCCCCCCTTCCCTTCCCTCCCCTCTCCCTCTCCTTCTCCTCTCCTCTCCCCTCTTCTCGTTGTCCTCTCCTCCCCCCTTCCCTTCCCTTCTTCTATTCTGTTCTGTCCTGTCCCTTCCCCTCCCCCATCCCCTCTGATCAGCCAATTGTCTTCTCTCACTGTTTGGAGGCTGCTGAGATTTGGATGGAGAGATGGGCTTAGAATAACTGCATGTTCCTGATTTTCTGGTGTGGGAATTTCCCTCCTTTACTCCTAAACCTGGCTGCCCTCTCCCGGACAGAGCTGATATAACTTAGAGGATCCTCCAGCTTTTGCTCAAAGAGTAGGTGGAGTTGTGGCCATGGAAATCCCAATCAGGATTCATCTGGTATGGCAGTTGCACTCCCAAGGTTTTCTATTGCCTAGCAAGCTTTTATCACCCCCCAAAGCAAAACCATCTTCCATCAGGAGCCGAGGTGGCGCAGTGGTTAGAGTGCAGCACTGCAGGCTACTTCAGCTGACTGCAGTTCAGCAGTTCGGCGGTTCAAATCCCACCAGGCTCAGGGTTGACTCAGCCTTCCATCCTTCCGAGGTGGGTGAAATGAGGCCCCGGATTGTTGTTGGGGGCAATATGCTGACTCTCTGTAAACCGCTTAGAGAGGGCTGAAAGCCCTAGGAAGCGGTATATAAGTCTAACTGCTATTGCTATTGCTATCTCTTTCAAGGTGCCCCCACATGCCTAGAAGTTGTCTGTCCTTCAAAGGACAATCCCACTTTCTCCCTTTCTAACCCACCATGCGGTTTGATTGCATTTGGTTTCTTGTGCTACATTAATTGAGCTCCTGCAGATGGAACCAGGAGTGAAGGTTAGGAGGGATATGAAAGTCCGGCTTCTTGCATGCATGAGGTGGGACTCAAGATTTGATTGAGCCTGACTTCTCCCTTGGATAAAATAATAATTGCCTGGCAGGATTGATGGTGTCTCAGAGAGATTTAATGAAATTCTGAGCCTCCATCTGCAATAGGCATCTTTATTAGCTCAACCAGCTATGTAGAAGGGGACCAGCTCAAGTATCTATAACTACTCATTGCAAGCACAACGCTCCACTTTATAAAAATGTTGAGTCGCACCTTCTATTTCTGAATCTATCATCAGAGAACTCATGCTACCTGCCCTTAAATGGTTGAGGAGCATGAGACCCATCAGCTATGGACGCTGTTGGGTTATATGTATTTTGGCCACATGGAAAAGAAGCCACCTTTCTTTAAAGTTATCTAGTTGGATAATGAAACGTCTGCAAGAAAACCACCAAGTTCAGAGAGTACCAAGGATCTCACAGTCCTCCTCCTCCTCTTCCTCCTCTCCCCCTCATTCCTACAACCCCCCCATCCCTTCTACCAAGGAAAGAGAAGGAAGCAAGATGAGAGGGAAAAAAAGATGGAAGGAAGGAATTGGAAAGAGGGAAAGGAGGGAAGAAGGAAACAAGGGGAAAGGGAAATGAAGGAGGGAGGGAGAAAGAAGAAAAAAGAAAGAAAAGCAGGCGTTTACTGTACATCTCTTTTCCTTTATTCCATTTTCCTTTATCCCGGTGTCTTTGAAAGAAAGAAAAAATGTCAGAACTCCTAACGAGACTCTTCATTTTTTAAAGCTGGGAATTGTAGGCCTAATCATGTCTGGAGAATCCCAACTTGACTAAGATCAGTGATCTGATGGGATGCTGTTACTTTTGCCAGAACTTTGAATTAAAAAGGAGGAGCTGATTTCCGCAGAAAAAAACCCCATCTTCTCTTCCTCCCCCCCCTTTTCAAGAGAGGGAAGAAGGTCATAATCCAACATGGCCATAATCCCCTCCCCACCATCAGTTTTATTGTCTGTTGAAGTCATCAGCTCAGAGGCTCCCAGGGATCAGCAGCAGAGCCAGGAGTGAGGCCTTCATCGGTTGCAGGAACTCTCGGCTGCTCCCCATGCTGGGGCATAAAACGGGGAGTGGGGGGGAGGGAGTGTTGTTGCCATCCCATAATCAGCTGGAGTAAGATGGGAGAGAAAACAAACAAGGAGCCTTTGACTTTTAAAGATATTATATTCCATTTTTTTTTAAAAAAGGGCATCATTATGGAAACCAAAAGATGATCCTTCCAATCCTTCCTTCCTTCCCTCTTTTCCCAATACTTTCCTTCCTTCCTTCCTTCCTTCCCCATTACTTCTTTTTTCCTTAGTTCCTTGACCTCCTTCTTTGACCTTCCTTCTCTTTCCCATACTCCTTTCTTCCTTTCCTTCCTTCCCCATTACTTCTTTTTCTTTCCTTCATTCTTCGACCTCCTTCCTTCTTTCCTTCCTTCCTTCCTTTCTTCCTTCCTTTCCTTCCTTCCTTCCTTCCTTCCTTCTCCATTACTTCTTTTTCCTTCCTTCATTCTTTGACTTCCTCCTTCCTGCCTTCTTTCCTTTTTTCCTTCCTTCCTTTCTTCCTTTCCTTCCTTCCCCATTACTTCTTTTTCTTTCCTTCATTCTTCGACCTCCTCCTTCCTTCTTTCCTTCCTTTCTTCCTTTCTTTCTTCCTTCCTTCCTTCCCCATTACTTCTTTTTTCCTTAGTTCTTTGACCTCCTTCTTTGACCTTCCTTCTCTTTCCCATACTCCTTTCTTCCTTTCCTTCCTTCCCCATTACTTCTTTTTCTTTCCTTCATTCTTCGACCTCCTCCTTCCTTCTTTCCTTCCTTCCTTCCTTTCTTCCTTCCTTTCCTTCCTTCCTTCTCCATTACTTCTTTTTCCTTCCTTCATTCTTTGACCTCCTCCTTCCTGCCTTCTTTCCTTTTTTCCTTCCTTCCTTTCTTCCTTTCCTTCCTTCCCCATTACTTCTTTTTCCTTCCTTCATTCTTTCACCTCCTCCTTCCTTCTTTCTTTCCTTCCTTCTTTCCCCATTACTTCTTTTTCCTTCTTTCATTCTTTGACCTCTTCCTTCTATCCTTCTTTCCTTCTTTTCCTTCTTTTCCTTCTTTCTTTCCTTCCTTCCTTCCTTCCTTCCTTCCTTCCTTCCTTCCCAAGTGTTACCAATGTACTCAAATTATTTTCCTCTGACTCATGAAGAGGAAGCCCCCCCCATCACCTCCAGCCTATACAGATACACCCCCACCCCGGGTGACCTTGTTTTCTTCCGTCTCAGAAGCAGAGAGACAGGGTCTCTTCCTGGGGGCAACGGGGAGATGACAGATACGGAAAGGACAGAGGTCTTGGAGGCCACCATCTCTCTGTCTGTTCCGTCCGAATGCCCTTGGCCCAGGAGACAGAGGCTGCCGAATAATGGAGAAGGAGGAAGCTTTTATGGACTTTTTGCTGACAACAGAAAAATAAATGAAATGACAATTTCTAGATTGAATGATTAAAAGGGGTTGAATATGAGACAGAGGGGAAGTATGGGATGTAATCTTAGAGCTGCAAAAGGGGTAATGAGGTTGTTTGTTGTGAAGAAGATCAGAAGTCACTTCTTCAATTTGTCACACTTTGATCTTTTTCTTAATGCTCCTTTACGTATGTTTTTATGTTTATAACTAGCTCATGTAAAAACCTTCGATAAAAATAATATTTCTTAAAAAAACAAGGATGGCCTAAAGGACCTAAAGATTTCATTCAGGCAGTTTGGACAGTTGACATGATTTGAATTTTCCGGCTCTTCCCAAAAGATGCTCAGGGGTTGCCCTTATATTGTGGGAGGGGATTTGAATTCATAGGACTTTGCAGTTTCTATGAAACAACCATCTGATCCAGCCTTTTACACCTTGAGAAGGCATTTTTTAAAATGCAAGTTGGGTTACCATAACAAAGAAGAAGAAGAAGAAGAAGAAGAAGAAGAAGAAGAAGAAGAAGAAGAAGAAGAAGAAGAAGAAGAAGAAGAGCAGCCCAGATCCTTGGGAAGGACTTGATAGGAGGATAAAAAGGCCAAATTCAGACTGACCGTGTGACAAATCATAATTAAACTTAAATATTATCATTTTGCTTGGCAAAGGCCCCTGTATTCTCTACTGCTATTTTATTGTCCATGCATTTTTGGGGCTAGTGTTTCTAAGTTTATTTTATTATTGTGAAATCCTGGTGGGTTGTTGTTTTGTTGGTACATCTTTCAGTTTTTTAGCAGACTTTTCATGCTGCATTTGAAACTTCCTTTCCAGATCAAGAGTTTCACCTTTTCTTCTTGGTTTCTCTTCCTTTCCCCCCAGATTGTGAGCCGGGGCAATTACATCTATCATTGATTGTGTTTCTCCATTGCACTGAGCTCTAATGTGGCTTGGTTATGGCTGACCATGTTGCGTGAAGCCAGTTATTTTAATTGAGAGAGCATCGTTCTGAGCATAATGCAATGAGTAAACCCGGGAAATTGCAGTTTATCCACTCAACTGTGGTTACCAAACCTACAAGTAATCATCATATACAAAGGGAGCCTACATCTAATTTAGAAAACATCGTTTCTCTGATTGCTCTCAGGAAAACCCAATTGCCAGCCAGAGAAATGTATTCTTTGAAATGGAAAGAGCTGTTATATTTAAGGGCATATTTTCATCATGCCAAAGGAACATTCGGAGCCAGGCAGCTCCAGCAATAAGATTCCGATTGGCATTGAGGGATATAAAATCGGTTTCTGCAGGAGAGAAAAATGGTTTGTCTGCTAAAAATACTGTACTCTCAGGCAGCAAGGCCACACAAGTCATCCAGCTGACCTTGGGAAGTCTTTAGAAAGCTAAGTAGTGTCAAACTTGGTCAATACTTATAAGGGAGACTCCCAAAGCACGTCTATACGCACCAATAAAAGAGAATATTTGGAGCTCAGGGTTGAAATGTGGGGTCCTTGGTGCTCTCTGAGCTTGGTGGTTATTCTTGAGGATGATTCATTAGACAACCATCATCAGGCACTGAAGATGTTACCTAATTTGGGTAATAAAACATCTGCAAGAAAGCCACCAAGCTCAGAGAGCACCAAGGACCCTTCACTTCCATATGCCACTTGCTTTGATCGTGACTTGATCTTGTCATCTTGATCATTTCTGACAATACCCCATGAACAATTCTGCTGTCTAAAAAAGTAACGACAACCCCATGGATGCATCTGTGTTGACCTCAGGACTCCATCTCAGTTCAAAAGACCCCGAGAGAAATGTGTGACCTCCTCCTTCATCTCAATCAATGGTTTTTCAAACTTGGCAATTTGAAGATGTGTGGACTTCAACCCCCAGGGAAAAGGGCGGCCTATAAATAAACTCAACTACTACTACCAGAATTCCCCAGTCTTTTGGAAAAGTTTTTGTTGTTTTTCCTCTGAGCAAATAGGTCAGTTTTGCCACCTCAGCAAATCTTGACATTTTCACAACCACTTCCTCCACTAAGGGAATTTTGTTGTTCTTAAATTGTTGTGCATTCAATAGCCTTGCTGATTTTACTAGACACAAAATCGATCTTTTCTAGTTCATTGTCCATAAAACGAATTCTGGTTTCATCACAATATTTATCTTTAAAGTCCTCTGCTTCCTTGTATGAATTTTCCTCCAAAATTTCTCAGCTTCCTTAGAAGCCCACCATGCATGATAAGATGTTCCCTCATGTTTTTCACATTTCCAGTGCTGCTTTGAAATACCTTTGTATGTTTGGATGATTTCTCTGGTATCATCTATCAACAATACATCTACATTAATTCATGGCTGACTGAGTTGTATTGGATTGATGTGTGCATTGATGTACATGCATAGTTTTATATTCTTAAAGAAAATAATAAAGCAATCATTTTGCATGAATGAAACTACAGCACCAATAATACACGCGCCGGTCTATAAAGAGATATTAGTACTATTTGAAGCTGGTTTTAAAGGCAAGTCTCATTCTATGAATCTGGATTTTTCTAAAAATGAAGCGATGTTTTAAAAAATGAAATGATGTTAGACATGAAGTGATTGATCTTGGCTGATCTTGGAAGCTAAGAAGGGTCAGCCCTAGTTAACGTTTGGAGGGGAACCACGTGGGCATTCTAAGGCTGACAGCAAGACAAGGAAATTTTTTAAAAAATGTTATTTGCTTTTTCTTTTACTCTTTTAAAAGCTTCCTTTTTCTTATTCCTCATTTCTGCAGTTTTAACATCCTTATAAATCGTCCTTTCAATAAATTGTTTTCATAAAAAATACAAAAAAAAAAGAAGAAGAAGAAAACATCCAAGAAAAAAAAACAACAACGAAAAAACAACTTTTGCTCTTATGAAAACTGTTTGGCTATTCCAGGTCCATGGAAGCCAGCAGCTGAGCTGCATTTGAGAGCGTCTTTAGCATTATTTTGTAAAATGGAACATTTCTTATCTTACTTTGAAAACACACTGACATTTAAAAAGCCGGGATTAAGATTGCGGAGGCATAATTGCTAGAGAAAATGGGCCTCTCCGTTTGTTTTGTGAGCACTTCGTGACATCATCAAAATTACCCGTGGAAGTAAAACGGAATAAAACAGACATCAGGACTGAAAGTCCACATCCAATTATTGAAACCGTCTTCGCCAGCCTGTCAAAACAATCCACACACACAAAAAAACCTACCACAATAACCACAAAAGGAATTAGAGTTGTTTGCTGCATCTCAATGCCAGACAATAGATGCACATTTCTGCAAAAAAAGAACAATTGCTTGATTCACTGTCAGCCTGTGTCTTCCCCAAGGCAGGCAGTAGCAACAAACCTTTTGTGAAGTATACGGAGTGCGGAATGACAACTTTGGCCATTCTGGAGTATCTGGGGTGGAAATGCCTCATGCTTCTTTTTCTTTGCAATATTTTACTCTGGAGAAGGAGGGAAAAACCAGAATCCCTCATGAGTAGTGACAACCCCAGCTCCTTCTGCATTGAATAAAAAAAATAAAAATAAATTGTGGAGCTGAAAATGAAGGCTCAACTAGTTTGTGGATGCTGCACGATGATTAAGATCATGCAGCTCTGCAACTGGCTGCAAATCGGCACAGTTTTCCTATGTTCTACCAGGGACAGACTCCCTACGCATGTGTCTGCCCAGCCCAGCCGTCCAAAGAGGGTTTAGCAGTAGCAATAGCAGTTAGACTTACATACCGCTTCATAGGGCTTTCAGCCCTCTCTAAGCGGTTTACAGAGTCAGCATATTGCCCCCAACAACAATCCGGGACCTCATTTCACCCACCTCGGAAGGATGGAAGGCTGAGTCAACCCTGAGCCGGTGAGATTTGAACAGCCGAACTGCAGAACTAGCAGTCAGCTGAAGTAGCCTGCAGTGCTGCATTTAACCACTGCGCCACCTCAGCTCCTTCAGGGCCCATCCCATGAGAAGAAAGAAGGAAGGGGACTGGAAGGCAGGTTTATCTTCTAGATCAGTGTTTCTCAACCTTGGCAACTTGAAGATGTCCGGACTTCAACTCCCAGAATTCCCCAGCCAGCGAATGCTATAAGCGATTGTAAGCGAATGCTGGCTGGGGAATTCTGGGAGTTGAAGTCCGGACATCTTCAAGTTGCCAAGGTTGAGAAACACTGTTCTAGAGGTACCTCCAGTTAGAAAATGTGGGTTCCCTGCTTGACTTTTTAGAAGGCACATAAAACCATTATTTTTCCAGCCGGATCTTGGTCCAGAATAAGCCATAACTAGATAATTGTCTAGTTTTCTAGCTTTTGTCGCTGTAATGTGGGTTGCAAGAAGTTGTTAGTTGTGGTCTGACACATCAACCCAGAGCCAGGGGATGGAGGCAGTTAAAAAAGAAGACTGCCAAATAAACGAGAGAGAAATAGATTCTGCAGAAAGAAGAGCTGTTTTAGACAAAGTCCTTGTGTTGAGGTCTACTTCTAAAGTTCTTGGCTAGATGGAACAATATTCTTTAATAATGGCTATGGGGACAAGAGTAACGCATTTTATGCACCTGAAGCTATTCTTGGGTGAGATCAGACAAAAGAGGAAAATTGGACTTCAACATCAGGAGAAAAATGCAAGAAATAAGGTCTCCTGTGCCTTAGAAATGTGTAAATCGAAATTCCCGATTGGATCGTGATCTGGACGAAAGCCTTCTCGGATTATACTTCTGGTGGGCTCTGCTTCATTGTCAAACCAGTGTATGTTGGTTTGCTCTTGAGAAGATGATGACAAAGCCAGCCGTAACCAATAATCCATAGTCCGAAGGAGCAGCTTTTATAAACTTTATCATTAGCTTGAAGAGGCACAGAAATGAGAGAATGGCTGGCCAGTTGCCAAAAGGGCTGGTGAACCTTCTGTTGCTGATGGGGTTAAATGCCTCCTGCCAGCACTGACAATCAGTCCTAAACTCGTGCAACAGTCGGACACAAGTCTGTTTTCTTGGAAGTCTTCAGACACGACAGGTTTGCGAATTCTCATGTGGTGTTTCGTAGGGATCCTTAACTGCAGCTCATATTTTTGTGGTTACAGGGGATCAATTACCCAGGACAGCTGAAAGCCCAAGGACAAGTTGAACAGTCAACAAAGAAGAGGGGGCCCCACCTATTCTCCAAAGCCCTCCAAAGGGGGAACAAAAAGCAACGGATGGAAGCTCATCAAGGAGAGAAGCCACCTAGAACTAAGGAGAAGCTTCTGGACAGTGAGGACAATCAACCAGTGGAACAGAAGTTGTGGGTTCTCCTCCATCAGTGAAGGCTTTTGAGACTGGACAGCCATTTGTCCAGAAGGATACTGGGTCTCCATCTAGAACAGGGGTTGGATTAGAAGACCTCCAAGGTCCATTCCTTGTTATTCTGTTAAAAAATAGCCCTCCTCCCAGCTTCTCTGCATTGAAAACGTTAAACCTCACGCACTCACATGTTTGTTTTTTTTAAACCCCCCATTGGCAGTTTATCACTGAAGTAAACAGAAACCAGAAGAGCATAATATATATTTTACCTTCCTAGGTTAGTCCCAAGATAGGAGTTTTCTCTGGAACTCTGTTCGCACCGATGTGCAGCCTGAATCTTTTAGGAATACATGCAAAAATTGCTGAAAAACAGGAGGCTAAAATGAATATTACAAAATGAACCAAAACGCCACCCCTCCCTTGAGCAGAAAATCGAGATAAATGCTGGAGAAATGGAACTGCTTGCAGAGCTGAGGTTTGCACGATTCTTCATCCCAAAGGTGCTTTTTCAAGAGGCAACTGGACTTTCCTAGTTTTTTGTTGAAGACCTCTCACTTCTCATCCAAGAATATAGCAATAGCAGTAGACTTATATACCGCTTCATAGGCCTTTCAGGCCTCTCTAAGCGGTTTACAGAGAGTCAGCATATTGCCCCCAACAATCTGGGTCCTCATTTTACCCACCTCGGAAGGATGGAAGGCTGAGTCAACCCTGAGCCGGTGAGATTTGAACCGCTGACCTGCTGATCTAGCAGTAGCCTGCAGTGCTGCATTTAACCACTGCGCCACCTTGGCTCTATAAGAATCCCAGCATTCGGTCAGAACTGAAGAAGCTGCTTGGATGAGAAGTGAAAAACCAAGGAAGTCCAGTCCCGTTTTAGAGAAGCCGCTGCTTTCAATGGTTTCGTTGGGCTTGGCGTTTATTTTGGTTGTAGAAACTGGTTTAAATGGAGCCCCCCCCCTGTTAATATTCTCAGGGACGTGCGAGGCGAAGGGTTTTCTGCTTCAAAAGAGTCCCCTTTAATTGCAAAATCAGCTCTCGGGGAATCAAGTCGAACAGCCCAACGATTTCCCTGCCTTTGCCAGAGAAAGCTTGACAGCCCCTCCTGGCTTCCCAATTAAAGCTGATACGTGGGAAACAGAGGTCAACAGCCAGGCATTTTTTTTAAAGGGTAAAAATAATGCAGGAAACGTTTATTATTCAAAAACGCTTGAGTAAAAGAATTAAATAGTGGCAACTTGAGAAAAGCAGTAAACAAATTAAAACATCTTCCAAATTGAAGGGGGATTTCAACAACAGGGAGTAGTTGCGCAACAGACTACACCTTATTTACAAGGGATTTGCTGATGCTGTTTGTTTGCCTGTAGCTTTACCTTTTACTGGAGGCAAATTGTGCATTTTGCTACGTAACAACCCAGCAGCTTCCATGGAGAAACTTCCCAAGTCATCTTCCAGGGTTACATTTTTCATTGGAATCTTGTGGTCTACTAATCACAAAAGGAAGTTGTGTTGGGGGACTGGTCCGCTGGTGTCAGGTTATCTAAAGCTGATAGTCCTTTTTAAGAAAGGACGAATTGCTTCCCCCTCTGTTGAGAGAGGGCTGGGCAGTTTTCATCTAGATGGCCCCTGTAACCCCTCCTTTAAGCCAGCGGATCTCTCTGTCCAGAAGGTGGACTTTGCTGTCTTCAATAAGTGGTGGCTTTGTCTTTCAAATGCAGCTTCCGCCTCTGCTTTGCTTGCTTGCTATCGGCTGCCATAGAAACGGGGAGGGTGGGGGCTGGAGGTATTTCGGAGGGGGAGTTTCTGGTGCTGGAGGAGTTATCAAGGAGGGAGTTCTGTTCTCACCATCTTCTGTGCATGCTGATGGCCGGTGTTTGGACTTGGCCAAGGTCAACCGTCTCTGCGTACCAACTGGATGAGGCCTTTTGAAGATGCACCCCACATGACACCTTAGGGAGTTGCAGATTGGTCATTGGGTTGGGGTAATTGTGGGTGGGTGGGTGCTGGGCAAACGTTTGATGTGTACTTGTCTGCGCCTTTATGGCTTTTCTTTCGCTGCTATCTTTTCACCACCAGTAAAAGTATCTTTAATTCCACAAACGATGGAGTTGGGAGTTTTCTTTCTTGGCCATTGAAGGAGGCACGCCTGACATGCAGATTCTTCTACTGGTGCAAAAGTTTAGGCTGTCCTTGGGGCATCCCCTTCACTTATGAGCTCCACACACCTGTGCAGCCAACAGGACCAACATTAAGGACTGTGAGGCCTCAGCCTTGAAGTCTTTGTGCTATTTGAGAAGACCAGCTGGAGGGCAAGAAGGCATTTCCACTCTCTGTGCTCTGAATCCGGGTATTAAATAGGTAGCAGTTGGATCCTTTAAAAAACCCTTAGGATAAAACAGGATCCTTCTTGGGGACTCTATTTCAAAGGCTCCAGGTAATATAGGTAAAGTTTCGCCCCGCACATACGTGCTAGTCGTTCCCGACTCTAGGGGCCGGTGCTCATCTCTGTTTCAAAGCCGAAGAGCCAGCGCTGTCCAAAGACGTCTCCGTGGTCATGTGGCCGGCATGACTCAACACCAAAGGCGCATGGAGAGCTGTTCCCTTCCCACCAAAGGTGTTCCCTATTTTTCTACTTGCATTTTTACGTGCTTTCGAACTGCTCGGTTGGCAGAAGCTGGGACAAGTCACAGGAGCTCACTCCGTTACGTGGCACTAGGGATTCGAACTGCCGAACTGCTGACCTTTCTGATCAACAAGCTCAGCGTCTTAGCCACTGAGCCACTGCATCACCTGTAATATAAGAAGGACACAATTTATAAGTCTGTTCCTTCTTTTAACTCTCCAATTTTCTGTTATCATAGGAATTTTTTTCCTGGAATGATCTAGGGTCTCCTGCTTGAGCAGTGGGTTCGACTAGAAGACCTCCAAGGTCCCTTCTAACTGTTATTCTGTTATTTACATCCAATTTGTCAATGTAAAGTCTGAATCAGACCTTGTATTTATTTTCTCAGCAAGGTGACCAAGACATCTTGTCTATTTCTTTACCATGTTTTGAACTTAACGATCATTGCACATTGCATTTATCTTCCGATAGTCCATTTCTAGAGCTTCTTGATTTGGGGGAAGAATCGGGAAGCTCAGAAATAGAAGAGAAGAAATATTTACTCTTTCAAGATGATGCAGGCCAGACTTTTAAGAAGTTTAATAAGGGGAGATTGCGGGAATCCACAATTTCTCTCACTCACTGCCTAGTTGGACTTTCTTCTAGCTGTCATTTAAACTATCCAGGAATCAGGAAAGCAAAATTCCCAAAGAGATTCCAAGCAGCGCCTGAGGAATTATTTCTAAACTCAATCCTGAGGATCTACCTACCTGTCCTATCTACTACCTACTATTACTATTACTACTACTACTGCCTACTACTACTACTGCTACTACTGTCCTACAATGTCCTACTTGTCAACGACTACTTCAGCTTCAACCGCAATAACACACAGGCAAGCAATCGATACAAACTCAAGGTCAACCGCTCCAAACTCGATTGCAGGAAATACGACTTCAGCAACAGAGAGGTCAACGCCTGGAATGCTCTACCTGACTCCGTTGTTACTTCCTCAAACCCCCCACAGCTTCAACCTCGAACTGTCCACCGTGGAGCTCACCCCATTCCTAAGAGGTCCGTAAAGGGGGCCTGCATAAGCGCACCAGTGTGCCCTCCGTCCCTGTCCCCCTGTCCCCATCTATTTATACTCATCTCTTTCCTTCATGTCCATGTTTATATTTATACCTGTTATCTTGTACTCATTTGACAAAATAAAAATCAATCAATCAATCAAGGAATCATTTCAGTCCATCCCTAAGGTGTCCCCCCCCCGCCCCACAAAAAAGCAACTGGACTTCATTTTTCCTTAAATACGTTTTGCTTCTCATCCAAGAAGCTTCTTCGGGCTCTGCTTTGATACCCTGGGAAAATGAGAAGTCTCCAATATCACTTTTCTCACCGAGTAATCGCAAAAGGAACAGCATGGTGGCAATAATCATCTCCTTCCCCAAGAGCTCAGAACACAGAAAAGGAGCAAAGCTGGATTATTGGTGGCTTCTGTCCAGCCTTCCTCCCTTTCCATCCCCTTCCCTTCCTTCTCTTGCCCTTAAACAGTAAGCAAGTTATGGGGACTTTGAACGGGAAAAGTGGCAACACCACCACCCCCGCCAGCCATTAATTTATAGTGCAATATGGGGAGGTGATTAATGTAAAAATAGCCCAGAGAGCTTCAATGTGTCTTTTCGGATAAGCAGAGAAGTGGAGGAGGATGCAGCCCCTTGGTTTCGTTTCTCTGGGGGATGCAGCAGTGACCAAGTCAGAAGTGGGTCTGGGGTTTCATTTTCATGATGATTTGAACCTGCAAATTGCACTTCCTCATATTTCTCCTCCTTGGCAGAAGAAGCCGAGATAAGACTGAGCTGGTAGAATGCCAGGCTGGCCTTCCTCAGGATGAATACTGATGGAGGAGACTATTTATAGCTCAGGGTTGGAATGAGGGGTCCTTGGAGCTCTCCGAGCTTGGTGGCCTTCCTGCAGACATTTCATAACCCAACTAGGGAACATTATCAGTGACAGAAGGGAGCAGGATTTATGGGGAGGAGGAGAAGGAAGACTGGGGGCTCCTTGGTGCTCTCTGAGCTTGGTGGTTTTCTTGCAGATGTTTCAGGACCCAACTAGGGAACATCATCAGTGCTAGAAGGGTTTGCAGGGAGGAGGGAGGAGGAGGAGGAGGAGGAGGAGGAGGAGGAGGAGGAGGAGGAGGAGGAGGAGGAAGAGGAGGACGACAACTGGGGGGTCCTTGGTGCTCTCTGAGCTTGATGGTTTTCTTGCAGACGTTTCATGACCCAAGTAGGGAACATCTTCAGTGCTAGAATGGAGTGGGTTTGTGGAGTGGAGGAGTGGGAGGAGGAGAAGAAGGAAGAGGAGGAGGACTTGATGCTCTCTGAACTTGGTGGTTTTCTTGCAGACATTTCATTATCCAACTAGATAACTTTATCAATGCTAGAAGGGAGTGGAGTTTGTGGACAGGAGGAGGAGGAGGAGGAGGAGGAGGAGGAGGAGGAGGAGGAGGAGGAGAACAGTGGGAGCTCTCTGAGCTTCTTGTAGATGTTTTATTATCAAGGTTGGTAACATTGTCTTGTACTATTAGTTATAGCAATAGCAATAGCAGTTAGACTTATATACCGCTTCATAGGGCTCTCAGCCCTCTCTAAGCGGTTTACAGAGTCAGCATATTGCCCCCAACAATCCGGGTCCTCATTTTACCCACCTCGGAAGGATGGAAGGCTGAGTCAACCTTGAGCCGGTGAGATTTGAACAGCCGAACTGCAGATAGCAGTCAGCTGAAGTGGCCTGCAGTACTGCACTCTAACCACTGCGTCACCTTGGCTCTAAAGTTATCACCTTATCAGTGTCACCTGGTGCTGATGATGTTACCTACTTTACAATATAATAGCAGAGTTGGAAGGGACCTTGGAGGTCTTCTAGTCCAACCCCCTGCCTAGGCAGGAAACCCTATACCATTTCAGACAAATGGCTTTCCAACGTCTTCTTAAAGACTTCCAGTGTTGTGGCATTCGCAACCTCTGGAGACTTTGGGTAGCGAAATGTCTGCAAGAAAACCACCAAGCTCAGAGAGCACCATGGACCCTCTTTAGGAAGAATGGGGGGAATGAGAGAAGGGTCAGTTTTGCCCCCAAGCCCCTAAGCCTGGCTGATACTCACTTCAAAAGCAGCGGGAAGAGCAGCCTGTAACTACTTTGAACCCTGGACCGATGAAACCTAAAGTTTCATCAAGTCTCCCAATCTAAGGAAGAGGAAATAAAGAAGAAAAAAAGCTGTTTCTTCAAGAAAATAATTTGCAGCCCATTTTATTCTGTGCTGTGCTAGCTTACTTCTTTCTTTTTAATTACTTTCCAGCCCTCTCTATCTGGACACATTTGGGTTTAGCTGGTTGCTGCTTTTCTTCCCTTATAAAAATTATTGAAAGAGATGCCTAGTATTTATTCCGCTGCAGAACATTTAATGATGGTCCCAGATAAGTTATGCTTTCTCTTGATTGCCTCCAATTGTTCTCCCAAAGAGACCTTCACCATTTGGAAGACAAAGCTTGTAATGAAATATCCAGCTCATACCAGGCATGTGGGCGAAACCTGAGTTTTTCCACCTTGGTGACATTAAAACATGTGGACTCACTCCTGGCCAGAGAATTCTAGGAGTTGGGGAAGCCCACTGCTCTGAAATCTGAAATGTGTCAGAGTTGAGAAACATTGGGCCAAGCAATGCAAAATAGACCCCTTGGAGAATTGGTATGGGCACAACTATCTCACAAAGGAAGGACTCCCTGGAGGAGAGCCTCATGCTGGGAACGATGGAGGGCAAAAGAAGAAGAAGGGGACAGCAGAGAAGGAGGTGGCTGGATGGAGTCACCGAAGCAGTCAGCGTGAGCTTTAATGGACTCCGGAGGATGGTAGAGGACAGGAAGGCCTGGAGGAACGTTGTCCATGGGGTTGCGATGGGTTGGACACGGCTTTGTAACCAACAACAATCATACAACTGGAACTGCAGTTGTTGGTACCACAGAGATGCGATGCTAAGAGTGAGAACAGGAACGGACATCACTGGAAAAGTTGAGAAGATTATCTTCCAATAGTGTCAGGAGGGAAGGAAGGAGGGAATGTAGGAGAGAAGGAAGGGGGAAGGAAGGAGGAAAGGAAGGGGGAAAGGAAGGAGAGAAGGAGAGAAGAAAGGAGGGAAGGAAGGAAGGAAGGAGGGAAGGAGAGAAGGAGGGAAGGGGGAAGGAGGGAGGGAAGGAAGGAGGTAAGGAAGGAGAGCAGGAGAGAAGAAACGAGGGAAGGAAAGAGGGAGGGAGGGAAGAAGAAGTAGGACCGTTGTAAGATAAGATGGATCTATGGGATGGTAAGAAAGCAATCTTTAAGTATATTGTCAACTGTAGGGAAAAAATTATTATAAATACATATTATTAATAACAGTTATGAGATCATATAATTGTGAATGTATATATGAAATTGATAAAATAAAAAAATAAAAAATTAAAATAGTGTCAGGATAAGTCTCCAAACAACGGATATTTTGGACAGATATTTTGGTAGTTGATGTTAGTATTAATAAGGCCTTTGTCCTTTCCTGCGTTTTCATTTTCCTCTGATGCC
Organism: Thamnophis sirtalis; assembly: GCF_051295495.1. Classification (NCBI taxonomy): domain Eukaryota; kingdom Metazoa; phylum Chordata; class Lepidosauria; order Squamata; family Natricidae; genus Thamnophis; species Thamnophis sirtalis. The sequence continues at coordinate 81,682,838 of NW_028261389.1, forward strand.
AATTCTCCCTCCCTAATTATCTATCAATTTACTCCTAAAACACTCTCTCTCTCCATCAGGGAGCTGGTTGCGGTAAATGAAAGCATGAAAGGTTGGGATTTTCCACTGGACTCTTTATGACTGTTGATGTAAGACAGTGTTTTTCAACCTTGGCAACTTGAAGATGTCTGGACTTCAACTCCCAGAATTCCCCAGCCAGCATTCGCTGGCTGGGGAATTCTGGGAGTTGAAGTCCAGACATCTTCAAGTTGCCAAGGTTGAAAAACACTGATGTAAGAGAGCGATGCCCGCCTGGAAAGAGAAACACCTGACTTCGGCTTCTTGAACTGTTATTATTGTGTGGCTGGGAAATGTCAGAGTGAGACTTATTATCCCAGCCTCCTCCTAGGAGACGAATAACCACGTATCGTGCAATTAAAACGATCCGTTGGAGGCTTCACTTTCTCTCCGTTGTTAACAAGGTTGTCAGAAGAAGGAATGGCTGAAGCCTCTTGTGCCTTGGCTGGGTTCCGTGGCAAAATGAGAATATAGAGCAGTCCTTGACTTACAACAGTTAATTTAGCCACTGTTCAAAGCTACGACAACACCAAAAAAAGGGGACTTAGGCCTGTTTCCCACACTTATGACCATGGTTGTATCCTCACGGTCATCCCAAGTGGGAAGCCTGTCAATTGAGGTGTAATTCCGAAGGCTGGAATATCAGGTGGTCCCCTTTTGCGACCTTCTGGCAGGGGACGCCCATGCGGAAGCCAGATTCACTTAACAAACGGGTTACTAACTTAGCCACTGCAGTGAGTCACCTGTGGCAAGAAAGGTTGTAAAATGGGGCAAAACTCATGTAACAAGTTTCTCAGCAATATACATTTAGGATCCCATTTTGGTCGTAGCCTGTATATACATACATACATGTATATATGTACGTAGGTATGTAGGTATGTATGTACAAGGGACGCGATGGCTCAGTGACTAAGATGCTGAGCTTGTCAATCAGAAAGGTTGGCAGTTTGGCGGTTCGAATCCCTAGAGCTGCATAACGGAGTGAGTTCCCACGACTTGTCCCGCCTTCTGCCAACCTAGCAGTTCGAAAGCAAGTAAAAAAATGCAAGTAGAAAAATAGGAACCACCTTTGGTGGGAAGGGAACAGCGTTTCCGTGCGCCTTTGTCGTTGAGTCATGCGGGCCACATGACCCCAGAGACGTCTTCAGACAGCGCTGGCTCTTTGGCTTTGAAACAGAGATGAGCAGTGCCCCCCTAGAGTCAGGAACGACTAGCACATGTGTGTGAGGGGAACCTTTAGTTTTTATGCATGTATACATGTATGTACAAGCTTCCCATATGTGGACATAAATTTTTACTCCAACACCTTCTATAAAGGATGATCACATATCATTGTAATTGTCTATATATGATTTACGTCTGTCAGCAACTCATTCAATACTCACAATATTCCCCGTAGCTACTAATGACTTTGAAAGTTAGACCTTAAAAAAACAAGACAGGAAGGAAATCGACTTGTTTGAGCTGAGTTGTTGGAGAAGTTTCCTGAGCATTTCTTGGACAGCAAAGGTCACCAACAATCAAGTAATGGAGCCCATCACACCAGACATGTCACTCGAAGGCAAAAATCAATCAATCAATCATGAAACTGCATCTCACTTACTTTGGCCACATAAGGGGTATATAATTCCAAATTCTATTGGAATGGAAATATCAAACTTTCCCTCAAAATTAAATTAATATGTGTAATGACTTTTTCATGAAATACAATTCATTTTTTATTAAAATTATGATTTAATATTGCAACACGCATACATAAAATATATCTGTGCAAACACATGCACACACATCAGTACATGTATTTTATAAATTAATATAAATGGGCTATATTAATATGAATTAATATTAATTCATATTGCAAAAATGAGATTCAACGAAGTGCTGTTCTCATTACATTTCCAGCCGTATGCAGGAGTCTGAAAAATTACCTTATGTTAAATAAGCCATAATCCAAGATTTATTAAATATTTTGATAATATTTTGATCAAGATGTTAAGACTGTGTGTGGTTTTTTTTACTAAACCCAGATTTAGCACCGTGGTGGGGACTATTCACTCTCTGCCTACAGATTTGCTTCTCTAGGTACTTAAATGGTTCTGAGCTTATGAATCAAACGTGTTGAAAACGAAGCTTTTCAAAACATTTTATTTCATGTAACAGAGGCAGAAACAAATATAATTATAGTAACTTCCCACTTTCAGAGAAAAATCACTTAAGCACATAGTGGGGTATTCTTATTCTCATACTTGAATATTACAATATTACTCTAATGAAATATCTTCTTCTACCAAAGGTTTCTTTCAATTTTTCCCCTCTTCCAGTGTAAAATCAGCCAGAATAAAACTCAAGTGGGAAAAATTCCTTTTTCTGCCCGAGTCTTTCTTAAGACTTATCAAACCCTTAAATTATCTGAAGTCAAAGCTCATTACTGTTCTTCTAAGATACAAAACATTTGTATTTCCCTTTCAAAACCGCTTTCTCCCTATCTGAAACACTTTACGCCTCTCTATAGTGGTACAAGTGTATTCTATTCTTTACTTTTCCTTTTAATTAAAATTGGATACAAGACATATCACCGAATTCCTGTAATATGACGTCGTATTTATTGCAGCCCCAAAGATCCTAATTTTGTCATATATATATATCTACCACCTTGTGCAGAGGTGAAATCGAGCACATTCTGACAGGTTCTGGAGATCCGATAGGGGAAACTTTTGAGTAGTTTGGAGAACCAGCAATTACCACCTCTGGCTGGCCACAGAATGGGGAGGGAATGGGGATTTTGCAGTATCCTTCCCCTGCCACGCCCACCAAGCCACGCCCACAGAACAGGTAGTAAAAAAAATTGAATTTCACCACTGGGGTAACATCTTAAGATCTATTGTATAGAAGGAAGCCACGAGAGGGGACGTTGCAATTAAATGCCTACATCATTTTAAAAACTTGCTGAATATGCAGATCAAAATAAAAGCAGACATATTAGATGTAAATATTATATAGACATATTATTTATTTCAGAAGTCCTTACAATGGACTGTTTTACACGAGAGGCTGCAAGTCTTGGAGACGTAAGTCCTCCCAGGAATATCTTATGGGGGAGAAAAAGTAATGAGAGATTTATTTGGCCATTTTTTGACCCTAGTCAGCAACATGCAAATGCTCCTCTCCTCATCAATCGTTCACTCTATTTCTTCGTCCAAATCTATCTATTCCCCCCCCCCTCTCATCTTTCTTCCCATCCATCTTCTACTTTCAACTGTACCAAAGAAAATGCTCTTTTGATATATTAAAACTTTCACGTATTCTCCCCGTGGGGAATGCACAAAAGGCCATTCTTAACTCTCTATTCTGAAGCTTTAAAAATATAATCCCCTCTTTTCTTTCCTTTTCGGTAACTCTGCATACTTGAAATGAAAGCTGATTCTTGATTTACCTCGTCAGCTGAAAGACCTTCCCAAGTTCTGGGCTTTTTTCTCATGTTCCCCTAGCAACACCACGAACCTGTCCTGGTATCCATTTTTGAGTATTATCTTCTCATCGTGTCGCCTTTGTCTCATCTCCAACCTACAGCTGAGACGGCGAATGGAAGACTTTACTTCAGCCCTTGAAGGCCCTACAGGAAGACGCCCTCTCGGGAAAGACGATGGTCCTCTGACCCTAGATAGGTAGAAAGAACAGGGCCTGCACTGGTTGGCTGCAGGAATTGCTCTAGTCTAGGGAAGAGAAGGACCAGGGGTGACATGATAGCAGTCTTCCAAAATTTGAGGGGCTGCCACAGAGAGGATGGGGTCAACCTTATTCTTTTTTTTCCCCCATCCACAAGCCTTTTTATTTCCATTTCATTCTATACAATCACATGTTTACTGTGCATAACCGAGGCATATAACATTGGGTAATAAACACAGCCCTCACTTATATAGAAAATGCCCCCTACAATACAAACCCAATATACCGCCTTAGCCCACCATACACCCTCTTTCATCCCCCTCCAACTTTCATTCTTCCTTCTCTCATACCCCTCTACACCTACTTTCCCTCCCCCTCTATCTAACCCTAACCCTATCACTCCCTCTCTTTTCCTCCCTTCCTTCTCCTCCTCCTCTCTCTCACTCTCTCTACTCTCCTTCTTCTTTCACTCAGCTCCTCCCTTCGGTATACTTCTATTACTTTCCAACATATTCAGTTTGTTCTGTTTTGACACTAACATTAAAAAGCCACAGTATACAAGTGCAATCATGCTTTAAAATTTAACACATATGGGTCAACCTTATTCTTCAAAGCACCTGAAGGCAGGACCAGAAACAATGGATGGAAACTCATCCAGGAGAGAATCAACCTAGAACGAAGGAGAAATTTCCTGACAGTTAGAATAATTGATCAGTGGAATGGGTTCTCTCCAAATGTTGTGGGTGCTCCATCACTGGAAGCTTTGAAGAAGAGACTGGACAACCGTTTGTCTGAAATGGTAGGGGGGTTTCCTGCCTGAGCAGGAGGTTGGACTGGAAGACCTTCAAGGTCCCTTTATTCCATTCCATTCCATTCTATTCGACTCAACTCAAGTCTCTATTATGATAGATTCAGTTTGCCATCTAATCCATCTATTGCTCCCACCCTCCTTTAGACGCCTTTAAAAACTTTTTGAGACTTTAGAAATATGTTCAGCTTTTAATATGTTTTATTTTGCAGTATGTTTTTCAATTTCTCATATCCCATCCTCCTTACTCTGATCTTATGACCATCATCAGAGTTTGATTTGACATTTCATTTCCTTTCATTTTTGAAGCCCACTGTAGTTTTCCTACCTTGGCCCTATTTGAAATATTAATACCAGATAAATTGAGAATTTGCCTTCCTCCAAAGCAGGCTAAAGGTAAAGGTTCCCCTCGCACATCTGTGCTAGTCGTTCCCGACTCCAGGGGGCGGTGCTCATCTCCATTTCAAAGCCGAAGAGCCAGCACTGTCCGAAGACGTCTCTGTGTCACGTGGCCAGCATGACTAAACACCAAAGGCGCACGGAACGCTGTTACCTTCCCACCAAAAGTGGTTCCTATTTTCTACTTGCATTTTTAACGTATTTTTGAACTGCTAGGTTGGCAGAAGCTGGGACAAGTCACGGGAGCTCACTCCGTTACGCGGCACTAGGGATTCGAACCACTGAACTGCCGATCTTTCTGATCAACAAGCATCTTAGCCACTGAGGCACTACATCCCGTCACAGCAGGCTAGGTAGCAGATATTCTCTGTTTCTAGTGCGGTTGAAGGGAGTTCTCTGCCTTCAAAACTTCCTTGAGCCCACTGCTAAAATTCCTTATGGACAGTGAGTTTCACAGCCTTTATCAAAGGGTTTTTACGCGTGTTGGAGAATGGCACAGTAATTATTACTTACCCCAAATGATTCGGAGGCGTATCCCGTTTCTCTTTGAACTGGGCCTTTTGCTGAACACGGAAGGCAGCCCCCCCCTTTTAATTCAACCACCAGGCTGATTCCCACTCATGGTTCTGCTTTCTAAAGCAAACAATTGTATTCTCTTTTGCAGCACTGGGCTGTTATTTAATTTAGTCTGCCTTCATTCTCTGTGATTATCTGTTCAGAGTTATCGGCAGACAAATGGAGAGGATGCCCTGAATCGAGAGAGGATTCAATGGGGCTGCCTTAGTATTATGCTAATGAAGCTTTGGTTATCAGCTCCACAGGTCTGTTCAAGGTTAAAAGAGCTTTAACGAAAGAAGCTTTTTTTGCTGTGCCTTTAAGGCTAACTTCTCTCCTTTTGAAAAAAGAAGAAGCAGCAGCAACAGCTGATAGATTCTTTCACAGAGAGAAATGGTTCTTCCAAATAGCAGAAACGTATATGCTTAATCAGAGCGCCCTACCAAGAGCTCAGATCGAGAGAGAGGCTGAATGCAGAGAATTCCTGCACAATAGCAGATCATTTTAGGCCGATGATAAAAGGCGCGATCAGCTTGCCAGCTCTGAAAGGCCGGAAGATGAGAAAGAGTGGAACTGTCTCTGGATGTCCTTTATACACGTCACCGCAGGATTCAAACGGTGCGAGTTGATCAAAGGGAAACACACCGGATCAGACCGAGAAAGCTGCAGCTGGAGGAGGACCTCTCTGTGCATTCGGGCAAACGTTAAGATTTGGTTAATGTCCCCCCATGCCATCGTCTTTTGATGTTGTGTGGAAGTTATTGGGGGGGGGGTGTCTCAAGGGGAACTTAACCTTTCTCCTGTTTCATTCATTTGAACCCCCTGTTGCACTGCACACCCAGGAGCTGCCTACGTTCCTTTGAAAAAAATCACTTAACTTTGCACGTGACTTTTAACCCAAAGGGTGTAGATATGCCAATGAATAGAATAGAATAGAATAGAATAGAGTAGAGTAGAGTAGAGTAGAATAAGAATAGGAATAGGAATAGGAATAGGAATAGGAATAGGAATAGGAATAGGAATAGGAATAGGAATAGGAATAGAATTCTTTATAAGTGTGATTGGACACACAAGGAATTTGTCTTTGGTGCAGATGCTCTCAGTGTCCATAAAAAGACAAGATACATTCGTCAAGAATCATAAGGTACAACAGTTAATGATAGTCATAGGGTAGAAATAAGCAATCAGGAAACAATCAATATCAATATCAATCGTAAGGATGCAAGCAGCAAAGTCACAGTCCTTCAGCCATAATTGGGAGGAGAAGGGTGATAGGAACCATGAGAAGACTAATAGTAATAGTGAATAGTTTGACAGTGGTGAGGGAAACATTTGTTTAGCAGAGTGATGGCATTTGGGGGGAAAAAAACTATCCTTGAGTCTAGTTGTCTTGGTGTGCAGTGCTCTATAGCATCGTTTTGAGTGTAGGAGATGAAAAAAATTATGTCCAGGATGTGAAGGGTCTGTAAATATTTTCACAGCCCTCTTTTTGACTCCTGCAGTATACAAGTCCTCAATGGAAGGAAGGTTGGCAGCCATTGTTTCTTCTGCAGTTCTGATTCTCCTCTGAAGTCCGTGTCTGTCTTGTTGGGTTGCAGAGCCAAACCAGACAGCTATGGAGGTGCAGATGACAGACTCAATCCTTCCTCTCTGGAACTGGATCAGCAGCTTTTGGAGCAGTTTGAGCTTCCTGAGTTGGCGCAGAAAGAACATTCTTTGTTGTGCTTCTTTGATGACGTTTCTGATGTGAGGTGTCCATTTTAGGTCTTGAGATATGGTAGAAGCTAGACACTTGAAGGTCTCCTCTGTTGATCCTGTGTTGTCTAGTATTGTAAGAGGTGGTTTGTTCCATAAAACCAATTATTGTATTGGGAGCTTTTTATTTAGAAATCCGGTTCTTCTGTAAAATTCGTAGCTCAAATCTCTCAAGATCTGAGAGCATCTTTGCCTGCCCTAGTCTTACTGGAGGCTTCTCATCAACTTCCAAGGTTTGATTGGGTTGGGGTTTTGATGATCAGATAAGTTGGTTGAAGAGCCGTGGGGGTGCAGTGGTTAGAATGCAGTATTGCAGGCCGACTCTGCCCACAGACAGGAATTATCAAGGACCCAAAAGCAACCCCATGACCACGGGTGAGGGCTGTCCATCAAAGTATCAAAACTGGGTCATAAGTAGCTCTGGGAAGGTCTGTCATCACTTCGAATGGTTTCTAAGCAATCTATCATAAGTTAAGGAGTACTTGTATTCTAATAGGTTAATGGAAGATTTAGCAGAATAACAAGAGTTGGAAGGGACCTTGGAGGTCTTCTAGTCCAACCCCCTGCTCAGGTAGGAAACTCTACACCACTCCAGACAAATGGTTATCCAACCTCTTCTTGAAATCTTCCAGTGTTGGAGCATTCACCACTTCTGGTGGCAAGCAGTTCCACTGGTTAATTGTCCTCACTCTCAGGGAATTTCTCCCTATTTCTAGGTTGCTTCTCTCCTTTGTAAGTTTCCATCCATTATTTCTTGCCCAACCCTCAGATGCTTTGGAGAATAAGTTGATCCCCCTTCTTTGGAGCAGCCCCTTAGATATTTAGGGATGCCCATCAGTCTCTGTAATGAATTTGCATAATGGTAAACATGAATTTCTAACAGATTTCTTTTATGCAGTTCAATGTCCAATATTTACTGTCTGCTGCCTCATTAGAACAAAAGTCAACAATTCGTTTAGTGTGTAGTATCCTAAATTCAGCATCTTCTTTGATGCCATGTTTATGTATGATATTTGAGAGTGTTTGATAAGCAACACACACTATTTCTTTTAGCATAAGAAAACTAAAACTTGCTTTTTTTTTGTTTTTATTTTTTTATTTTTTATTTTTAATTTTATCTTACTTTTCTTTTATTTTTTTCCTAATTAAATGTTTTATTCATTTTCATTTTCAATTTTGTACATTCACTTATATACTGGATGTTTGCAATAATAATAATATAATCGTAAGAAAAAACAAAAAACAAAAAACCCCAACCTAAACACAACTCATAAACCCAACCTATCACTTTCACACACCCCTTCTTCTCCCCCTCCAACTTTCCTTTCTCCCTCCAACGATCACCCCTCCTACTTCCCTTTCCCCTCCTATCTTCCTTTCTCGCCTTCCTCACCCTCCTTCCCCTCTCATCCTCCTTACTTCTCCCTCTTCTTTTCCTCTACTTCTCACTATGGTGCATTTCTCTATTCCTTACACCCAAAAAAAAAAAAAAGGAAAGAAAAAAGCAATAAGAAAAAAAAAGAGAAAAATAAAAAGAAAAGATAAGGAACAACAGTATACAAGTGTTCTTCTTGTTCTATATATTGAAGCTATATCTCCACCCACCCACCCACCCCCAATGAACCCCCCTCCCTAACCCCCTCCGACTTCCCAGGTCACACACCCGGCACAGTTCAGTACCATTCACCTTCAAAATATCTTATTAACAATAATAATGAAAATAAAATAAAAAGAACACTCCGAGAAAGAAAACAAAAACAAAAAAGTAAATAAAAAAATTGAAAACTCTTTTGCATTATGCTCAGCCTCCCATCATTCTTAAAATTTAAACAGTGTGAATCATTCCATTTATATTTTGTCCTCGTCCCTTACTTCTTTGATATTTACCCCCATCTTCCTGTAGAATCTCCAGATAGCCTTTCTTAACCTTATATTCAAATATTAGTTTATACAAAAATCAATTTATCTTCATACTTTCGCTACTCATCTTCCTATCCTTCGTTTCACGTCTCCATTCCTCCCAAGCCCAAATTGCATAAGATTAGGATCTCGCTCTTCACTTTAAAATCCTGAGCTTTTTATATTATACTTCAAACATATAAATTCGTAAAATATATGCCCGAAATTCATACCAGTTCGTTCAATCCCAAGATCCCTTCATCAATATCCCGCTCCACCTTCCTTTCTGCCCCACACTCCATTCATCCCAAACCGCAATTCAAATAAATCTTAGTCCCCGCTTTCCTCACAGAAAACACTTCATGCGCAGTTTGGATTGAAATTCAAATAAGTCTTGTAAAAGTCCCGTATCAGTACACAGCTTTACCATTTCACACCAAACAGAAATCCTAAAGTTTTAATCAGTCCAAAAGCTTAGAAAGTATTTTAAAGACGTCACTGAGTCTATATTCTTTACTCTTCTGTCCTTCCGGAAAGAAAAGGCAACCCTCTGCCTTATAACCACGTGTCCCGCTGCTTTGAAAATGTAACTGAATCCTCAGTTTCCGCTCTTCTGCCTCTCCAGTAGGGGGCGAACAACTCCCTCCTTCTTGTAGCCAAGTGACTTGCTGCTTGTCTTTCCTTCACCTTGTCCTTCCGCGTTTCCGAGTGAGTCAAGAAGCCCCGCCTTCAGAGTTTTATAATAAAAGTCCCGAGCTTCCGAAACAGAATTAATACGAAATCTTTGATTTTCAAATGTAACTGTGATTCCAACTGGAGCTTCCCATTTATACTTTATTTGACGAGTTCTAAGTTCTTGGGTTAAAAAAGTATAACTTCTCCTTGCTTGCAGCATCTGAAGCGGGATATCTTTAAAGACGAACAAATCGTGACCTTCAATTCGGAGCCTGCTATTATAAAGCTTTTGTGAGATCGCATTTCTGGATTCTCTTGTGAAAAAATATATAATTATGTCTCTTGGAAGCTGTCGTTGCTCTGCTACATGCGAATTTTGGCGATAGATTTTCCGAATATTCCAATCAAGATTAAGTCCTGGGCCTCCCACCACTTGGCTGAGAGCTTCTACAAAAGTCTGTTTCAAATTTTCTCCTTTCTTTTCAGGCAGTCCTCTGACTCTTATTGCAAACGCCTTTGTATTATAATTTATCATTGTAAGTTGTGTTTGATTATTAATAATCTCTTGTTGTAAAGCTTGAATATTAGAAGTCAAATCAAAATTAGCCCTCTCCAAAGTTTCCAATTTCGTCTCCATTTCTTCAGCATAATCTGTTAAAGTAGACGTGACTTCAAACATATTCGCATTTATCTGGGCAATTTTGGTATGTAACTTGCTTTTGTTTTGATGGCACACTTTTGATGTTCTATTTCTGGGAGTTGATGGCAAATTAGCTTTGGCATCTTGCTAAAATGAAGCTTCTGGAGATGTCTCCATCTAGAGTCCCTTAATAAGGGGACGAGGCTTTGTACATTTAAAATATGACAAAATTGGGAATATTAACTGTGTTTCTCAGCTGCTGGGAGATCAGAGAGTAGGGAGCTGTGAAACAGCGTTTTTATGAAAAATCCTTGCAAAATAAATTGCTTGTTCTTTTAGATTTCCTAGAGCTCTTCCGTTTCTCTGGTCCTTGTTTGTTTCAACTTTCACTTAGTAAAGGGATGGACAAAGGGTGGCCCTTCCCTTAACTTCTCTGAAAAGTTTTCCTTCCATTCCCCCCCACCCCAAAGCAAGCTTGGGGCTTCAATAGACTCCAGAGGATGTCTTCTGCCATCCCCTGGAGTCCATTGAAGCTCATTCCGGCTGCTTCGGTGACTCCATCCAGCCACCTCCTTCTCTGCCGTCCCCTTCTTCTTCTTTTGCCCTCCATCTTTCCCAGCATGAGGCTCTTCTCCAGGAGTCCTTCCTTCTCATCAGGTGGTCAAAGTACTTGAGTTTCCTCTTCAGGATCTGGCCTTCTCAAGAGCAGCCAGGGTGGACTCCTCTAGGACTGATGGGTTGGATGGCCTTGCAGTCCAAGGGACTCAATGCAGGACTCTTCTTCTCCAGCCCCAGAGTTCAAAGGCCTCAATTCTTTGGCTCTCAGCCTTCCTTATGGTCCAACTGCTCCATCCATTGCAACTGGGAAAACCGTAGCCTTGGCTATACACACTTTTGTTGGCAGTGTTATCCTAATTATCACTGTGTCTATCAACTATCACTATCAACTGTGACACATTATTTAACTGCATGGATTACCGGAGGCCAACATCATGCTTTGATCAAGTTTTTGACTGCTAAATCATGACCATTTTTTTTCATGAATCCAGGACTTGGCCAGGTTTCTGATACTCTTGTTGGCAAGAGGCTAAGCACTGGTATTCTTAGGTTTTTTTTGAGTTTACAGTTTGGCACTTTCTCAAAACTACATTAACATGCCTTCCTCTCAACCTTGAGTTGACAGATAGCTACATCAGCATAAATTATGCTCAGCCCTTGGTTAAGCTTTATTGTGCTCGGCAGTGAGGCTGGGTGAGTGGGGCTGCCCTTTCTCAGTTAATGCAAGACAGTTTCAGCAGAGTGATGAATGCATTCTCTAGTTTCCTGTTTTGTCTGTCTGCCTGTCCATCTGTCAGTCAGTCAGTCTGCCTGCCTGTCTGTTTGCCTGCCTGCACTGCCTCTCCACTGACTGGAGAGCTGAGATGGTCTTTTTTTTTCCTGGAGAAAACCTCTCTGTCGTGTGTGGTTGCTAAGAATCCTGATGGTACAGAACCCATTCACTCACTTCACATGCCCAATATTGAGGTAGAGTTCAGTGTGGCCAATTCTTTGCTGCACTGAAAACCAAGCTGGCTAAATAACATTTTAAAGGTTCCTACAACATGGCAGAAGGTATTGGACAATGTTGCTCTGACCTAGGTTTCCTGAGAAAGCATAACTCACATTCTTAGTCCCCAAAACCCTCTTTTATTTATAGACGGCTGTGAATTATGGTCATTCACAGCCCGTAATGATTCGCAAACAGTCTGTGAAGATTCCGACAGATGTCTGCTTGAGTTGCCACTGTCTTTCAAGGGACTGTTGATAAGCACCCACCTTTATCTCCCTTGAAATGCTTCCGGAGACCTAATTTCCAATTAGTTTTGCAAGGCCAAACACAGCACAGAGTCAAACAGGACTTCTCAGAGCTTGAACTGACCGGATGAACGAATTGCTTCCTGCAAAAGCTCACGTCCAGCTCGCTCCTCTTTTATGTCCTATGGGACATAAGCCTTACTCCCGAGTTGACGCCTTTTTCTTAATTGTTCTTTTCTTCTGGCAGCTCTGCGCGTGCGCACGTTGGGAACAGGCTCCTGATGTTCTTCTTCTGACACCAGGGCCATGTCTGACTCCGAAGGCAGCTGATAATCCTCAGATGGCCCTGGCCCCCTCTGTGCCTCCGACGCAGAGCCCTCACCTGAGCCTTCTCCAGACTCCAGGACTGGCCCAGGTTCCTCCCCAACCCTCCTCCCTGTCTGATTCTGATGGTGGGCCACAAGAAATGTTCCAAAGGAGAAACGGAACATTATCTTAGCTGGAACTTATGGTATATGTAGGCGACAAGGAGAACAGCAGGGACTTAAAATGGGGAAAGTTAAAAGTGAACATGGGTATTGTAATAGATCCCTGAACTTTGCAATGAGAAGATGTGGCTTAGAGACCTAACAATGAGGAAGGAAAGAAAAAAGTTGGGCTGTGAATGACTGTCACCGCGGGGGGGGGGGGGGTGTTGTATGTTTAAAATTGTATTTCTATTTGTATGTTTTACTCTTAAAAAAAATGTATAACTAATGAATGCCGATACAAAAGGCTGTATATTTACTTTATATTGTTATGTATGTTTTGTCCTTTCTTATGTTGTTGTATTTTTCTTTCTGTTTTTAAAGGTAATAATGTTTAATAAAAATTATATTTAAAAAAAAAAGAAATGTTCCACTCATGATCATTTTGCTCTCTGCTGCAATTAAGAGACCAAAAGTTTTTTTTTAAAAAAAAGTAGATGGTTGGTGTTCCCAGCAGTAATTTATACTGCACTAATAGTGATTTTCTTAGTCATTCTTTTAATAAATAAATAAATAAATTGTTTCTTTGATGGAGAAAGTGCTGCTAGAAAATACACAAGACTTTCACCAATATTGGACCACAACAACCTTCTTGACAATAGCAATAGCAATAGCAGTAGACTTCTATACCGCTTCATAGGCCTTTCAGGCCTCTCTAAGCGGTTTACAGAGAGTCACCATATTGCCCCCAACAATCTGGGTCCTCATTTTACCCACCTCGGAAGGATGGAAGGCTGAGTCAACCCTGAGCCGGTGAGATTTGAACCGCTGACCTGCTGATCTAGCAGTAGCCTGCAGTGCTGCATTTAACCACTGCGCCACCTTGGCCCTTGACACAGGAAGAGGGGTGGGAAGTGCTGTGTAAGGTTTTGCCTGCAAAGATAATAACCGTCTTCCAAATATGGTGACAGAATCCACACTTTTGGGTGCCTTCTGGCCACGCAACAATGAAGACAAATTTGCAAACTTTGGCAGGTTCTGCTTGCCTTCCAATCCCCCATCCCGATGCATCAGTTGTGGCAGAAGGATTCCTGCATTGCCCATTAATGGGCTATTTTTCAACCTTGGGAGAAGATTGTGTGAGAGCAGAACTGCGCGGAGCCTATTGTCATAACCCGGGAGCCATAAAAGTTATATAAATAAACATGGCTTCCTAATCCAACTTCATTAGGGCTTCTCGCTTTCTATTTATTGTCGAGGGCCAGATGGCAAAGGATTAATTTCTGTATTTCTTACAGAGAAATAGAATGAGAAGACGCAACAATCTGGTTGTGTTCCAATGGGCAGAGTTAATCCTGATTGGCATTAAAAGTCTTCAGGCAACACAGCACGTGATGGAAGGTGTCAATGCTCGATCCATGAATGTAGGGGCAAGGCCTCTCTCTCTGGATCAGGAGTCTCCAACGCTGGCAACTTTAAGACTTGTGGACTTCAACTCCCAGAATTTCTGGCCTTCCCGTGGAATTCTGGGAGTCAAAGTCCACAAGTCATAAAGGGATGTGCTCTAGATCAGTGTTTTTCAACCTTGGCAACTTGAAGATGTCCGGACTTCAACTCCCAGAATTCCCCAGCCAGCATTCGCTGGCTGGGGAATTCTGGGAGTTGAAGTCCGGACATCTTCAAGTTGCCAAGGTTGAAAAACACTGATCTAGATTAGTCAGTCAAAAGAGCAAAAGATTTTCTAAGCTGTTATCTTAGGGAACTTCCCTTCTCATGGGAAATGACCCTCTTCTGCCAAACTAGGTCACAAAACAACAACAGTTATGATATCATCACTTGTGCTAGGATACCATGATGGTTTATAGCAAAAACCTACCTGTGTTACTGAATCACACAATCTCTAGGTTTATATAGGGCCATGGTGGCCCAGGGGCTAAAGACACTGAGCTTGTCGATCAGAAAGGTTGTCGGTTGGGCGGTTCGAATCCTTAGCGTCACATAACGGAGGGAGCTCCCGTGACTTGTCCCAGTTTCTGCCAACCTAGCAGTTTGAAAGCACGTAAAAAATGAAAGTAGAAAAATAGAAACCACTTTTGGTGGGAAGGTAACAGTGTTCTGTGTGCCTTCAGCATTTAGTCATGCTGGCCACATGACCACGGAGACGTCTTCAGACAGCACTGGCTCTTCAGCTTTGAAACGGAGATGAGCACCGTCCCCTAGAGCTGGGAATGACTAGCACAGATGGAATATTGGACAAAAATTAAGACATGGCTGGAAGAGATGATACAACAACGTATTGAGCTGAAGCCAGAAACATTTCTGCTGGGAATTCTACCTGAAATTTATAATAAAGAGAATGTATATTTAATCATTCATGTATTAACTGCAGCTAGAATTGTATTTGCACAACATTGGAAAAGTGTAGAGATCCCTATTGATGAGAAGGTGATAAGGAAAATATTAGAATGTGCAGAAATGAATAGACTAACATTAGCAATTAAGGAGAAGGAACAAACTGATTATTGTATGATATGGGAAGTATTTTACCAATGGTTGGAGAAAAAAAGGAGTTTGGAAATGAAGAAAACTAAAAAATAAGTAGATAATACACTTAGATAAAGCTATAAAACAGTTGGTATGGGTATGTTAAGAATAATGATGTTTAATGTTGATATATTATTACTAAAAGACAGTAAGAAGAAAAATGGAGAGTTTTATAATTTTAAGTGCTTAAGATATTATATATTATATTAATATATTATAATACTAAACTTAGGGAAATAAGGAGCTGAGGTGGCACAGTGGTTAGAGTGCAGTACTGCAGGCCACTTCAGCTGACTGTTATCTGCAGTTCGGCGGTTCAAATCTCACCGGCTCAAGGTTGACTCAGCTTTCCATCCTTCCGAGGTGGGTGAAATGAGGACCCAGACTGTGGGGGCGATATGCTGACTCTGTAAACCGCTTAGAGAGGGCTGAAAGCCCTATGAAGCGGTATATAAGTCTAACTGCTATTGCTATTGCTATTGCTATTGCTATTGCTATTGCTATTGCTATTGCTATTGCTATTGCTATTGCTATTGCTATTGCTATTGCTATTGCTAAGGTTAATATGAATTTGAAAGACGTGGCAAAGAAGAACAATGTTGAACAGAGATGTTTGTGCCCAGATGACACACGGCAGAAGGAAAGATGGGATGTTTAGTTCTGTAATTGAAAAACAATAAAACTCTTTTAGAAAAAAAGACAATGATGCCAACAGAAATATTCCTTGAGGAGTTCTTGCTCCACAGGATTTGCATCCAATTTGAATCATCACTCAGCAAGCACCAATTAGATGGAGACGTTTCATTTAGACCAGGGAACAACAGGATTTAAAACCGATATCAAGGGATATCCAGCTTCAATCTTCCGCCATTCACTTTTTAAGTTTTATGGAGGGGGGGGGATATTCTTCAGACACTCGAGGATACCTCTCTAATGCAATTCACTTTTAATTACTTAGGATGGTGGAGAAGAGAAGCAATAACCTCTCGTTAAACAGATTTTAATCAGCCAGAAACTGATTGTTCCTGTCTCCAAATGTGTTTCAAAAGATCAAAGAGAAGTGTTATTTTCAGAGTTTGCGTTTTTCAGATTACGGTTGGTAAAGGCAGGACGTTTTCCCTCAATTCTGTACCTTTCAGCCTTAATCGGTATCCCTGCCACAGCAGCTCCAGGATTTGAAAGTTGGGAAGTAAGTGTAGAGAGTCATATTTTCAAAAACAAATTGGGAATCTACAGCAAGCTGTATCAGTCCGAAACTCCCTCAGCGTGCCTTCGGGCAACAAATGCATTTTACATTCCCATCCTTCGGTTTTCGTCCAGAACAAAATGGTTTTTACTAAGAAGCGCATTAAACCAAGCTTCTGTGCATGAGGCCGTTGAAATCTCATGAGAACATGTGTGGTTCCCTCTTCCATCTGCTTTGTTGCTGTGGTTGTTATCGTTGTTAATGTACCATCCATCATGTTGTGAAGAGGGAACCAAGGGGAAAGCTCTCTGCCCCAACGGCCTTGGGAACGGGAAGAGAAGACACATAACAGCAACAAGAAGAGATTCTCTTTTATGACCTTGTAATCCCTTAATTGTGGGTGGAATCAGGGTGAGTGGGTGAAGCTGAGCATTTGCTGACTGGATGCCCTTCCTGACCCCTAGAGGGAGTTCACAGCAGATATTTTTTTTTCTTTACGCCCCGAGAGAAAAACATTTGCTGCTTCCCAAGATTGAACTTCTGGCTGGGAGGCGAATTTCTCCACTACTAGGCCATCATACCACTCATGGTTATCAAGAACATGGTAGCTGAAATAGACACTTGCTTTCTGATACACTGGATGAATATTCCTTTCCAAAAAGCTGCAATGTCCATAAGAAAAAAATTGGCTACAGAAATATAGTACCATCTTGTACCAATTATCTGGACATACCTTTAACAATCTTTGGACCATAATGTTATTATCCACTTTTAATGTAAATACTTTTAATTATATTTTAATGTTAGTATTTTTAATATAGTGTAAAGACAAATGTATATTGCTGGTCTTTGACCGTAATAAAGATCTTACTCACTTACTTACTTACTTTCCAAAAAGCAGCTGTGCTCCACATGTTGAGAGAGAAGGATTGAGCCAGAGGTGGGTTGCTCCCAGTTCGGCCTGGTTCAGCTGAACTGGTAGTGGTGGTGACAGGAGGCTCCGCCCACCCAGACACATTGGTTGTTCCACCCCTGCATTTATCTGCCTGTTAGTTAGTTGTTCTCTCCAAAGATGCTTTTCTAATCTTTTTCTGTCAAAATATATTTGGAAAAAATCTGTTTTGAGGACAGGACTGAACTGGAAAATTTCCAGGAATGCTAGAGAGAAGAGAGAAGTTTGCACATGAGCCAGCGAGAGGCGAATCAGGTCAGTTCACATCAAAATTCACCACTTTGACTTCCGTGCACGTTTCTGTGCCAGGTGGCGTTGATGCAGCCGAGGCTCTGCCAAACATTTTTCAGGAGGGACTCAAACAATTTTACAGTTGTTGGGGAAAAGACGGAGCTAAGTAAGGATGCTAGAGAAATGTGTTTCTCCCCTACCCCTTCCTTGTATGGATGCTTTACAAATTTGATATTTGATGAAATGACGAATAATTCAGAAATCATTTCACAGCTTGGCTTGGGTCCTAGAAATAAAAGTTCTGCATGGATCCAAGAAAACATTTTACGTCTTTTTCCCATCCCTTAATCACAGGGCGTTTTTAACCAACAAGGCTGGATGGGTTAATTTGCACTTAGTCCTCATGAATTCCTACTCATTTCAATATTCCTTTTGGTTCTGCTTGGCTTCCCAAATGTGGAATTTATAGCTCCATAAATATGAAGGCTATTTAGGCTTCCTATGGGTACTTGCTCTTACGTTTTCAGACTTTTGTAACCCTTTTCTACTTGTTCTCAGGAGTCAGCAAAATAAAACTGAAGGTTGAAAGAAGGAGGAAGGAAAGAGCAACCTAATCTAATGTAATCTACCAGATCCCAGGCAAGGATTGCCCCTGTGATTATGTAGATGGGGAGGAAGTTAACCACCAGATTGTAAGAACACAAGAGAGTGGTCAGACAAACTCATTGTTAGCCTCACACTGCAATAAACAAGGACGAACATCCAATTTTGCAGCTACCAAGATTGTTGGCGGAGCAGATACAAAAACAGCCAGGGAAATGATTGAAGCATGGGGAAATGGGCCCCTTGTCTGTCAACAGGAGTGCTGATTTACCACCAGCTTACCAGGTACTTAGGAGTCAAGCACTAAGAAACAACAGCCACTCACTAGCCATCAACACACCAATCAACTAGTAGGAAGGCACCGCATCAATATAATTTAAAGAACAGCTGAAAGCACATATTCCAGTGGAGAGAGGTTTCCTGAGGATGGGCTCCAGCACAAGTCTGGAAACATGGAAGGCTAAAACTCTGGTCCCAGTAACTGACCCAGGTTGGATCTTGCAAAGGGAAGAGCGATCCCAACAAGAATGAAACCAAGAAGAAGAGACTTCTGCTCTTCTGGACTCAAATCAAATGGGAATCAAGGCACAATTTAATGGACAAGTTGCCCTTCCTTTATGACAGTGGTTCCCAAACTTGGCAACTTTAAGACTTGTGGACTTCAACTCCCAGAATTCTCCAGCCAGCAGAGCTGGCTGGAGAATTCTGGGAGTTGAAGTCCACAGGTCTTAAAGTTGCCAAGTTTGGGAACCACTGCTTTATGATAACGATGATCATGCCTTGAACAATACCTAGAACTGTGATGGTGAAACTATGGCGCCTATGCTATGAGCCATCTATGCTATAACTATGAGCCATCATCCAGCTCAGCTACACCACACATGTGTGCTCACCTCTCACTGGCCAGCTGATTTTGGGATCTCTGCTGCACATGCACTGGGGGCAAGAGGTCGTGTGCACATGTGGGAGGGAGTGCGGGGGGTTGCGGCACCTACAGTGGCCCGTTTTTGGTCTCAGGAGGCTTCAGGGAGCCCTGCTAGGCACAAAACGGGGTGTGTGTGTGGGGTTGAACACATGCGTAGGGGGAACACAGAGGGGGAGTCATGCACATGTTCAGGGGAGCATGGGGGCATGCATAGGGGCGAGGTGCATTGCATTATGGGTGTGGGAACGCTGTCACATGTGCAGGTGATTTTGGCAGGCGAGGAGAGAAAAATTAGCCATCCTTGACCTTGAAGATGCTGAGTGATCTCAGAAGGCCAAGCAGGGCAGGGAATGCTTGGATGGAAACCATCTGAAAATCCCAGAGTTTAGTCCAGGTAGGGAGGTAGCCCATCATTTTCATCTTCGTTCTGTCCTCCCCCCCAAAATGAGAAAAAAAACGATGTCTCTGCAGCCACCAGAAGTTAAGCTTAATTGGAGGGTGTCCTATATAAGCCAACGAACGTATATTTCACGTATATTTCGAACAGCTCGTGTGAATGCTTCATGAGATGGCTTGCCACCCTGCATGCAAACGGAAAGTCTTATGCTTTATTATCTAGGAGCTGACAGACAAAAACGCCCGACAGCCCAATTTATTCAGCATAGAAGAAAACATAAATATCTCTTTGATCCCTGGAATTTTATTATAAATCACAACATGCTCCTCTTTAGTGTCTTTCGTTCGGAGACTAAAAGCTGCAGCAGGTTGTTTAGAATAGATTTCGTTAAAAAAATAAAATGGACTGGAAATCTGATAGAAGAGACGTTGTGGGAGGTGGAGAACGTGGCCTGGCCTGCGTCCAGATGCCACGGCTACTTCTGAGGTTTCGTACAGGTGGGAGGTTCTGGCATGATTAATGTTCCAAAGCCAATTATCTTTATTTTCTTTTTAAGGAAATAAATGCGACATTAGCAGTTTATGCAACCTTTGTAATAAAGCACTTAAATATCCTGCCCTTGCAAAACCAATCATTTTCCAATGAGGTTAATGCAATTACATTGCGTATGATGAACATTGCAGAAACATTTCACCCTAGAACTAGCTCCTCTTGGAGAGGGGCATCCTACATTGGCATAGGAGAAGCCGTTCCGTGGGCTCGCTTAATGAGAGAGAGAGAGAGAGAGAGAGAGAGAGAGAGAGAGAGAGAGAGAGAGAGAGAGAGAGAGAGAGAGAGAGAGAGAGAGAGAGAGAGAGAGAGAGAGAAGGAGGGTGGAAGGAAGGAAGGAAAGAAAGAAAGAGGGAGGGAGGAGGTGTCTTCTTTGTGGAAGGAATAAAGGAGTGGGAAAGAAAAAAAGGAAGAAAGAAGGAAGGATGGTAGGAAAGAAGGAAGGAGGGAGGGAGGGAGGAAGGAAAGAAAGAAAGAGGGAGGAAGGAAGGAAGGAAGGAAGGAACAAACAAACAAAGAAGGAAGAAAAAAAGGAAGGAAGGAAGGAGGGAGGGAGGGAGGGAGGGAGAAGATGTCTTCTTTGTGGAAGGAAGGGAGGAAGGAGGGAGGAAAGAAAGAAAGAAAGAAAGAAAGAAAGAAAGAAAGAAAGAAAGAAAGAAAAAACTTCAAATATTCCTAAAGCTCCAAGGCGGGTCATTTTACGTTGACATTCTCTATTGCTGATTTTGTCTTTTTTCATTCTAAATATGAGCATGGATACATGAAAGTCAGAGTGGTGTTATAGGGTTAAGGTTCTAGTCCTCCTTTAGGCGTCAAAACTATTTGTGTAAGTCAATTTCTCTCAGCCCTAAACTAAGTCAAAAAATATCCGTCTTTAGGTCATGCTGGGCCAGTGTGGTAGATTACTGTCCATAAACTTGAGCTCATCCTGTGGTGGCCTTTTTTTTTTAATGCCTTCAAGTCAATGTTGACTTGTGGTGGCCACCTGAATTAGTCCCTGCAGTTCTCTTGGCAAGGTTCTTCAGAAGTAGTTGGCCAGGGCTTGCTTCCTTCAGAAGAGAAGGGGTGACTCAAGGCCATCCATCTGGCTTCCTGCCTAAGGCAGGATTAGAACTCACCGTCTCCTGGTGATTGGCTCAAAGTCACCCAGTTGGCTTTCAGCCTCACAGTCTCCTGTTCCTAGCCTTATGCCTTAAGTACGAGACCAAAATGGCTCCCTGGACTGATATGGGTGGTGTCTCTCTCTCTCTCTCTCTCTCTCTCTGTCTCTCTCTCTCTCTCTCTGTCTGTCTGTCTGTCTCTCTCTCTCTCCCTCCCTCCCCCCTCCCTTCCCCCACTCTCTCTCTTTCTCTCTGTCTCTGTCTCCCTCCCTCCCTCCCTCCCTCCCTCCCTCTCTCTCTCTCTCTCTCACACACACACACATTTATCTGCAGCAGTTAAAATAAAAATATCTTACAATATTTGATGCGTGTTTTCAATTGCTATAAACAATTGTCCTGTTTTTCTGATTTTTATTGCAAACTTCACTAAGGTTTTCTTTTATAAAAACTAAAAGCAGTTATAACTATCTTCAATTCCCCAATACTCAGAATGAATGAATACGGGGCATAGCCTTCAATCAATTATTGGGATTCAGTAGAAGGAAAGAGATGAATGGAGGCAGAGCTCCCACCTCATCCCTGACGGGGTTTGTAACCGAGCGGCAGAACAAAAGACATCAACATTGATCAGGAACTAGATCTGCCGTGGAAATGCAGACTTTGAGACAAGCATTTTTCAGCAAACATTGCAGAAAATTAAGTCATTAAACAAAATGAAAGGTGGAAAAGCACATTGTGGTTTCTGATGAGATCGAGGAGATAACAGAGCATCCTTAAACCATAAACACCCCAGTTTCAATTCTTTCAGAAGAGATTCTTGCAAACTTAGTAAAAGTTCTTCCTGGATCTTCTTTGAGGAATTGAGAATCCCTATACTTAAAAGAGCTGTTGCAAAGAGGAAGGTATTGGGTGCCACATCTGGAGCGTTTTTATTTTTATTTTTAGCCATTTCTTTTAAAAAATGAGAACAGGTTTGGAAGTGAGTTTTGTTGCACTTTTTTTCTTCCTCGGTTCTATCATGTCTGGTTTTTGGAGGCTGCCTGGAGAAGTCCCTGCAGTTTTCTTGGAAAGGTTTTTCAGAAGGATTTGCCATTGCCTTCTTCCAGGGGCTGAAAGAGAGTGGCTGGCCCAAGGACACTCAGCTGCCTTTATACCATACTGTACTGTCCTTGGGGTAGTCCCTACGAGACGAGAACTCACCATCTCTGGCTTTCTCTAACCTACTCTAGTCTTCACCCCTGCACCAGTCTGGCTCCTTTGCTGTCCTTAAAAGTGGTTTTATCTGGAGTTCTCCTTTTCCCATATGAACCCTAATCCATCTATCTTCTTTCTTTCTTTCTTTTCTTTCTTTCTTTCTTTCTTTCTTTCTTTCCTTCCTTCCTTTCTTCCTTCTTTCTCTCTCTCTCTCCTACCCTCCTTCCCTTCTTTCCTTCTTCTCCCACGCAAAAGTTGCACAGAATGGATCAATCATACCAGAAGTTAGTCCGTCCGTCCGTCCGTCCGTCCTTCCTTCCTTCCTTCCTTCCTTCCTTCCTTCCTTCCTTCCTTCCTTCCTTCCTTCCTCCCTCCCTCCCTCCCTCCCTCCCTTAAAGAAGACACCTTTAAAAGTTCTGCAGGAAAGCATAATTGTTTCATTGAAGTAGGTTTTCATGCACAGTTGCAGTCAGAAATGTCTTATCTCTACCAATTGTTCTCTTAACTTTTAATTATTGCAGCGACGTACCGAGAATTTTTTTTTTTTTTTTTTTTTGGCAACAGGGTTCAAAAGAAGACCTCCGAGCCAGCTCTTCAAATGTTTTGGGAAACATTCTCCTTGTTCCTTCCTGAGTCTGGTGGAACGTGGGGGAGATACGTAGAAACAGATGTGATTATTATTATTTTTTCTGTGCTGGATTGGCTGCGAAAACCAAGCGGCAAGAGAAACCACAGCGAAGAGAAAAAGATCTTAACAGAAAAAGGAGGATAAACTAGACAAGACCTCATTTTGTAATGCAAAGAGAGTTAGCTCACAGGTTGATGGCACTCTGGAAAGGGATTTATCCAAGTTGATTTTGAACTAAGGGGAAGAGCGTTGACATCCCCGTCTCTTCCTTCCTAATTAGGGAGGCATCTCTGAAATGCAAGAGAGAAACATCTGGAGAACTACGTACCTGGTAGTCATGGAAAGTCTTTTGTTGTCAAGGCAACTTCTTCCTTAAAATCTTTAGTAAGAAAGCCCAAGCAAAGGAAAGGAGAGAGAGAGATTGAGAGAGAGAGAGAGAGAGAGAGAGATAGAGAGAGAGAGAGGGAGAGAGAGAGAGAGAGAGAGATTGAGAGAGAGATAGAGAGATAGAGAGATAGAGAGATAGATAGATAGATAGATAGATTAGATAGATTAGATAGATTAGATAGATTAGATAGAGAGAGAGAGAGAGAGAGAGAGAGAGAGAGAGAGAGAGAGAGAGAGAGAGAGAGAGAGAGAGAGAGAGAGATTGAGATTGATTGATTCCTGGTTGTCAGCCCTCCAGAGTTCAATCCACTAAGTTAGAGATTGAAGTCATTCTTTCTATGGCTCTGTAAGAATCCAGAATGTTTCCACCCAGATCTGGTATCCCTACCACAAAGTGACAATAGATTGATTAAGATCTTGGTGGAATCTCAGGATTCCTCTGGGGCTTCAGATCACGTGGAATGTCTTCTAACTCTGCCAATTTTGCGAAAGGGTTGTTGAGCCTGGTTGCTGTCTGTTCTTTGACAGATCAGCTGCACATTAGAATGATTTTGCTTATTAAATACATAGGAATGTATACAGTGGAAGATTTTGGTTATTAAATACACTGTGTGCATTTCCCTTGACTGCTATTTTCTTTAGAGTAAAGGCAAAACAGCTTAACCCTCCTGGTAGCCCTCGTCTTTACAATTGTTTACCCACCTGCCCATCCAAACATTAAAAAAAACACTGCGTCAACATCTTTCAATATTTTCAACCTAGATATGACCATTGTGAAATTTCTTTAAAGAGATGTAGCGGGGAATTGTGTACCGAGCCAAGGTGGCGCAGTGGTTAAATGCAGCACTGCAGGCTACTTCAGCTGACTGCAGTTCAGCAGTTCGGCGGTTCAAATCTCACCGGCTCAGGGTTGACTCAGCCTTCCATCCTTCCGAGGTGGGTAAAATGAGGACCCGGATTGTTGTTGGGGGAGATATGCTGACTCTGTAAACCGCTTAGAGGGGGCTGAAAGCCCTATGAAGCGGTATATAAGTCTAACTGCTATTGCTATTGCTACTTTGGGTAACTTCAGAAAGTATTTCAGCCTAGGGAGGAATGGTCTAAAGGTGATTCCTAATATTGTCCTTTCCTGATTTCTGGCACTTTTCAGGGATGGTGGCTGTTTTGATGTGGCCCTGCAGAAGACCGTTGCTATTATGAGGAATTCAATGACATATTTTGATTTCTCACCCATATTATGAAAAATCTAAAGGTTCAGAGCTCATTCTGAGCTAAAGCTGCTCGTTTTTTTTCCAAACTCTTTGCTGGATAAAAGAGATGTGGAGCCGTCTCACAGCTACAAAGCCTCTCTTATTTGCGAATGGCTCAGTCTTTTGAATCGTCCGCCATCTTGTTAAGGTCAGATCATGCATCCTTGGGACCGTAGAAGCAGGACTGGGAAGCCCCAGTGCAGGATTTGAATAAAAACCCTAATAGTGGCCTTTAAGTTGGGGGCTTCCTTAGAGACCCTAGCAATGGCTCCTATGGAAATCGGCCAGTCTTGGGGTATCTGTCAGTCCTGCAGTCTTCTTTTCTTTTGGATCTCAGGCCTGCCACACTTTCCATTATTCTACTAGGCATTTTCTATGGTGGGAAAATGGGAGGCGGGGTTATGCAGAGTTAGATGCTATGTAGCCATAACAACATTCTTTTAGAAACTCAAGGTCATCTTTGTCTCTGCACCTGACTGGAACTGGATGGGTGGAACTGCAAGCATGGCAGTGGGAGACTGGACCATGGGATTGGCTTGTGGGTGTGGGGGAAGGATCTTGGACTTTCAATTGGGTGGGGAAAACTTAGAAGCTTTCAGATTTGGGTTTTCCCAGATGTGCCAACGTGGCTCTCTTCATCAATTGGAACTTTGAGCAATACTTTGCCTCGGACTCTGATTTAATTTCGGATGCTACTTGGAACCCTGACGCTATCTCTGCTGTGGTTATTAAGAAGCTCCTGGCAACCATACAGAGATATAGATACCCATTTGGGAGATTTGGGTATCATCTAGCTTGGCATGTGTGTTTCTCTTATATTGTGCTTTTAAATCTGTTTGCTTGAATTAACAACAAAGCTAAAAATTTCTTTATTCACCAATGAGCTCGTTGCCTCTGGATCCAGAAGAACCAATTGCTCGGGCACCTGATCCCTGCCCCTAACATTTGGCAGAACAGGTGTCTCTGAACCAGCATTGAATCCTGGCTAGCCTTTCCCACAGAGCCTGGGTGTCTTCAGGATGGCTTGGCCCACCGGCCCATCTAGAGCCTGGAAAGAATTTCTGCTGGGGGATCTGAAGGGATCTGGAAGGACGAGGCCAGAGGACATTTTGTCCAGCTGGAGGTTTGCCCCAGCCTTTAGGATCTCAAGCGGGTAGGCAATGAGCAATTCTTAAAACAGTTCAACACATTGCAAAGAAAGAATTTTTTTTAAAATATAAAACCTTATTTTATTTTATTGAAAATGAAATCCGCTAGGGGGAGTCCTGAAAGTTAAGATAAAAATAATTTTTAAAAAACCCTGAGTTTCTACCCAACCATCATGACCATCCATCTTGACTTGCCTCTGGAGACACCCATCATCTGGCTTGATTTGACGAATGTTGCAATCTTAAAACCTGGGGGTTCACATTTCGCAAAGGTGAAGGCTTTCCCATTAGGCGATTTACTCATTAGGACAGTGAGGGCTAACCTTTTTTGGCTCGGGTGCTAAAAGCGCATGCACATGTCCACACCCATAATTCAATCCCCCTGCGCATGCATGCATGGCCTCCTGCTGCCTCCGGTGCATTCGTGCATGACCCCCCCTATCCTCCTGAAGCCTGGGGAGGGCGAAAACGGCCACCCCCAGCCCCCTGGAGGCCCTCCGGAAGCCGGAAATGGCCCATGTCCGAACTTCCGGTAGGCCTGCTAGATTCATTAGGCCTGTTTTTCGTCCTTCGTCCTTGGAGGCTTTTCTGGGGAGGCCCTTCAAAGGCCAAAAACTAGCTGCAGCTGACCGAGGGCAAAGGCTCGCGTACCCTCAGAGATTGCTCCGCGTGCCCCCTGTGGCATCCGTGTCATGGCTTTGACATCTTGGCCTTTGGGAAATGCAAATCCCAGCTGACCAACGTGGCAACATGGCTCCTCGTGACAGCATCTGTGGTCGCATCTCCTTGGTGGTCTTGGGGGTCTCCATGGAGAAGCTAACTTCCCCGGCTGACCCTGCCTTTTCTTGGCTTGCAGAAAGAGAGCATGGTGAATGGGGAGACGTCAGCCCAGGAGAGGAATCTTCTCTGACGTGGGCGTTCTCATGCAACCCCCCACTTCGTGTGACGACAGATGAGAATCGGTCGGAAATGATTTTACAAAAACAAAAACAAAAAAAGAAGCTTGTAATGCAGCGGATTTATGCTTGTCCTTCAGAGTTTGATGTGGCAAAGATGACCTTTCAAAACACTTGGTTATATCATTAGCTTTATTGCCCATGGAGCGGCTCATAAAATTACAGCACATCATTAGCTTTACGAGGCATTGCACGAGAAGCCCGTTTGGCTCTCCAAGTGGATTTTACATGATCCAAACACAGCAGTCAAAAGGGGACGTTCTAATAAGAACAAACAGGCCAACGTTTCTTTTGTTATGCATTTCACAAAAAAAAAACATCTCTATTCTCCCTTTAGGTGTCCATGAAATTGGAAGTATTTATTTGTACAATCGGGCCATAAAGTCCGTGGAGTTTAAATCTCTCTCAATGCTCCCAGAGGGATGGAACCAATGTTTGATTCTCTCTTCCATTTCCATAGACCAGTGTTTTTCAACCTTGGCTACTTGAAGATGTCTGGACTTCAACTCCCAGAATTCCCCAGCCAGCGAATGCTGGCTGGGGAATTCTGGGAGTTGAAGTCCAGACATCTTCAAGTTGCCAAGGTTGAGAAACACTGCCATAGACAGCCTCCAACTCTGGCTGATTCTAACATTTGGAAGCCTAGATTAGAAAGAGAAAAACCTGAGCATTTATCTGGTCAATGCGAAGCACAGACATGTATGCACCCATGACATGGAGAGCAGAGCCATTCCTACAAGAGGGATGCATGCAACCTGCTCTTGGAAGATCCGCTGGGATAAAGGGAGCGAATGCAGAGACAGGTCACCTACAAGATCCAGAGAGCCTTTCCCTGAAGGATCTGCTTTATGAAGGTTAACAAACGCAGCACGGCTGAGACTGAGGCCCTTTGAAATACCTTGGGGATTCCGACAGCATCGCAGCATTGTGGAAGGCTGGTGCTGGGTTCAAAATGGCCAAGAAATGAAAACTGAGAGGAGATCTCAAGTTTGAAAGATTTCAAGACTTGGTTCCTTTTCTGAAATGGTTTTGTTGTTCTTCAATCACTAAATCACACCCGACTCTTTGGGACCCCATTGGAGCAGAACAGGAGAGGCTTCCCTGTCCTTCACTGAGACAGATTTAAAACGGCTGTTTTATGAGCCTCCTTTATTGTGGGTCTGAAATCACTTGAAGGACTTCTTGCGAACCTCCACTTTAAATAATTGCACCCTAACCCTTCCTTCCTTCCTTCCTTCCTTCCTTCCTTCCTTCCTTCCTTCCTTCCTTCCTTCCTTCCTTCTTTCCTCCCTCCCTCCCTCCCTCCTTCCCTCCTCTCTTCCTCTCCCACGCAGAAGCTGCATGGAATGGATCAATCACGCCAGAAGTTTAAATTCAACCAGCTAAGGGATGGGCTAGTTAAACGCCCCATCATAAAACACAGGTATCCAAACAAAACCATTAATAAAACCTGACAGGACTGCAATCCAAGCATCGTTATGTGGTGCTTACTCTTGGCTGCACAAGGTCAACTTGTAAAACGCACAAGCAGTAACGGAACTGCTGTCTTCATGAGACGCAAACAATCTTCCTATCCAGGATGGCCAAGGAAGAGCAGGGATTAAAAGGTGAAGGCTTCCCTGTCTAGCCATGTTCGATGCTAGGGGGTGATGCCCATCTCTGTTTCTTGGCCAAGGGAGCCAGCCTCGTCTGAGGACAATGCCCATCCTCATGTGGCCAGCATGGCTATGGGCCAAAGGTGCATGAGATTCTCCCCGAATTGTGATTCTCTGGGGTGAACTCAATTACTGTGTTCAGCCACTGCACCAAGCTATATAACTTGTTTAATAAATTGGTTGGATTCACACGGTGGGCTAAGTGAAAATCAAACCCATCCATTTGTTGCCTAGTGCAATGCCTGTAATTATCAGAAGTGCTCGAGTTCCATTTGCAGGCTCCTTGCTTGCTCTGGAGATGCTCTCTATCCGATCTCTAAGAGCAGAGAAACACTTCCATGGCCTCATTCGAGTCCCTGGCAGAATTCTCTAGTGGATGCCTGATAAAACAGATTATTTGAGTTAAATAGCTCGGAGCCACCTCCAGTTGCCAATAAATATCGGTCTTGGCAACGAAACATTATCCCTGCCTAATAAAGCGTATCTGTGGACTTTGGGGTTAGTATTGTATAAACAGGCTGATGCCACTAGATGGCAATAAAGAGTTGTGGTTTGCATTCCTGCTTTGCTGCCATCTAGTGGTTGTCTGGATACTTGCATTACAGGTCTGGTATTACCAATGGGCTCCATTTTTGTGTTTGTAGTTTAAGGCCCATCCAGCTGAGCCTTAACCTCTCAGAGCAAAATATTTGTATTTTATTTGTATTTGTATTTTATTATTTGTATGCCGCCCTTCTCCGGGAGGACTCAGGGCGGCAAACAATTCAAGGGAAAAAAAAAAGGGGAACATAAAAAGACAAAATACAAATAATAAAAGTAGACAACAGTCGCACAACCATACATGTCGAGAGGGGAGGGAACTCATCACCCCCAAGCTCCAGTTTTGATGATTTTGGTGACTTAGTTTCCATGACTTTCAACCCTGCTGGTCCCCAGATGTCTCTTATCCAATGACGGACCATTCTTGATCCTGCTTACCTTACTAACTCACTGGACTCTTGGGAGGAATTTAATTCACAGTTGGTTTATGCCGTTGAGTGTGGTTTACCATGTGCTAAATTCAGAAAACTTACTGTGAAATAAAGGGACGCAGTGGCTCAGTGGCGAAGACACTGAGCTTGTCAATCAGAAAGGTTGAATCCCTAGCGCCACGTAAGCGGAGTGAGTTCCCGTGACTTGTCCCAGCTTCTGTCAACTTAGCAGTTCGAAAGCACATAAGAAATGCAAGTAGAAAAATAGGGATCACCTTTGGTGGGAAGGGAACAGCGTTCCGTGCGCCTTTGGCATTGAGTCATGCCGGCCACATGACCACGGAGACGTCTTCGGACAGCGCTGGCTCTTCGGCTTTGAAACGGAGATGAGCAGCGCCCCCTGGAGTCGGGAACGAGGGGGGAACCTTTACCTTTAGTGTGAAATATGGCTGCGGCCTAATGAATTCTTCTGATAGAACTGCCATTTACTTTGAAATAAGCACATATAAAGTCCATATAATTTCTCAATTCTTTTTCACATTTACTGTAAATCGAGATCCATCCAAATTTAATCTAGTAACCACAAGTGGCTATTTTTATACAGAGTTCATTGAGTTAAGGCTACCACCTTCAAAGTAAATGTGGGTAGAGCTGCAGTCGGATTTAATCAAGTCCAAACTCAGGGTTGACAGAAGGGGACAAATCCAGCTTCAGATCTATGGGGGAAGCATCCAGATTAGACGTGCAATAAGAAAACAAGCCGTATTTCTATTCGCAAGGAAATTTCTTTGACAGCAGCTACAGAAGAGCTTCAGTTCCAGGAATGTAACCATAAAGCAGGAGAGAAGTCATCCATTTTGGCACTGAGGACCATCATTCATCCATCCACCCATCCCAAAGATGGATCTTAGCGGAGCCCTGGATCTCTCTGGGAAGCCACCACAAAATCATTTATCAGTTTATCCTGAAGGATGATAAACGCTCATGATTTTCAGGAAAGCTCCCGGCCCTTTTCTTTTACAGCCAGCCCCTGATTCTAGGTTTGCAGTGCATTGTCCATCCATCCTTCCTTCCTTCCCTCCCTCATCTCCCTCCTTCTCCTCTCCCCTTCCTCCCTTCCTTCCTTACTCACTCACTCCTTCCTTTTCCCTCTCTTCCTCTTGCACTCCTCTCCTTCCTTCCTCCTCCCTCCCTCATCTCCCTCCTTCTCCTTTACTCTCCCCTCCTCCTTCCTTCCCTCCCTCCCTCCCTTTTTCCTCCCTCATCTCCCTCCTTCTCCTTTACTCTCCTCTCCTCCTTCCTTCCTTCCCTTCCTCATCTCCCTCCTTCTCCTCTCCCCTTCCTCCCTTCCTTCCTTACTCACTCACTCCTTCCTTTTCCCTCTCTTCCTCTTGCACTCCTCTCCTTCCTTCCTCCCTCCTCCCTCTGTCATCTCCTTCTTCTCATTTACTCTCCCCTCCTCCTTCCTTCCTTCCCTCCCTCATCTCCCTCCTTCTCCTTTACTCTCCCCTCCTCCTTCCTTCCTTCCCTCCCTCATCTCCCTCCTTCTCCTCTCCCCTTCCTCCCTTCCTTCCTTACTCACTCACTCCTTCCTTTTCCCTCTTTCCCTCTTTCACTCCTCTCCTTCCTTCCTCCCTCCTCCCTCTGTCATCTCCTTCTTCTCATTTACTCTCCCCTCCTCCTTCCTTCCTTCCCTCCCTCATCTCCCTCCTTCTCCTCTCCCCTTCCTCCCTTCCTTCCTTACTCACTCACTCCTTCCTTTTCCCTCTCTTCCTCTTGCACTCCTCTCCTCCTTCTTTCTTCCTCCCTCCCTCATCTCCTTCCTTCTCCTTTACTCTCCCCTCCTCCTTCCTTCCCTCCCTCCCTCCCTTTTTCCTCCCTCATCTCCTTCTTTCTCCTCTCCTCTCCTCTCCCCTTCCTTCCTTCCTTCCTCCCTCACTCACTCACTCACTCACTCATCTTTTCTCCTCTTCTCACCTCTTCTCACTCCTTCTCTCCTCTCTTTTCAATGCCATTGAAAAGAAATGATACAGAAGCCAAAATGTTACTAAAGAAGGGTGAAGATGACATAATCTTGCTGGTAGATGGGGTTGCTATGAGGAAGTGTAAACCCCAGACTTTCCTGGCCTGGCAAATGTATTTATTTATTCCATGTATTTATTTTAGCAAATTTATGTAACTGCCCAACTCATGCATAGGTTACACTGGGTGACTTAAAACTGTTGTTTTATAGTGGGTGCCGATCTGGACATGGACGAGACTTTATGTACTTCATTTAAAAAAAACCTCTTACTTCTTGATAGGCATTATGGCATTTTGAGCAATATAAGCTGTATTTTAATATTCTGCCCTGCGATCGTGGCAGGAGAAGGGGAATCGAAACCATTTAATTACTCCGTCCGTGGCCTGCTTTTCTGTATTTTTCCACTGAAGTTCTTTATTAAAGAAGGTTATTAAATTGGATTCCATTTTCACAGAGTTCTGAATGTGAGGTTACATCACTTACATCATTTACCACTTCTTCAAAAATCCAGGCCCTGGGAAAATAAACGATTTTAGTCTCTGGTTGAGGAAAATAATAGTCATGAGGCTCCCTGCAACCAGAGCTCGTGTGTGTGTGTGTGTGTGTGTGTGGGTGTGTCGTTATGTTGCCCCATTCACAGATTCCTCTTAATTTACATAACCTCAAAGTACCTGATTACATAATCACATTTCTCATTCAGAATAAAGGCCCATAACCTCCTTGGTGCTCTCTGAGCTTCACAGTTTTCTTGCAGATGTTTCATGACCCAACTAGGTAACATCATCAGTGCTAGAAGGGAATGGGCTTTCAGGGAGGAGGAGGAGGAGGAGGAGGAGAAAAAGGAAGAGAGAAGGATGGGAGGAGGAGAAGGAGAATTGTGGGGGTCCTTGGTGCTCTCTGAGCTTGGTGGTTTTCTTGCAGATGTTTTATGACCCAACTAGGGAACATAATAAGTGCTACAAACAAGGAGGAGGAGGAGGAGGGGGAGGGGGAGGAGGAGGAAGAGGAGGAGGAGGAGGACAATGACAATGAAAACAACAATGACAAAGACCCAACCAGGGAACATTATCAGTGCTAGAAATGAAGAGGAGGAGGAGGAGAAGGAGGAGGAGGAGGAGGAGGAGGAAGACTATAGGGTCCATGGTGCTCTCTGAGCTTGGCGGTTTTCTTGTAGACGTTTCACGACCCAACTAGGTAACATCATCAGTGCTAGAAGGGAATGGGATTGGAGGAGGAGGATTGTGGGGGTTGCATGGTGCTCTCTGAGCTTGGCTGTTTTCTTGCAGATGTTTCATTACCCAACTGGGTAACATCATCAGTGCTAGAAGGGAATGGGTTTTCAGGGAGGAGGAGGAGGAGGAAGAGGAGGAGGAGGAGGAGGAGGAGGAGGAGGAGGAGGAGAAAAAGGAAGAGAGAAGGATGGGAGGAGGAGAAGGAGAATTGTGGGGTCCTTGGTGCTCTCTGAGCTTGGTGGTTTTCTTGCAGATGTTACATGACCCAACTAGGGAACATAATAAGTGCTAGAAAGGAGGCGGAGGAGGAGGAGGAGGAGGAGGAGGAGGAGGAGGAGGAGGAGGAGGAGGAGGAGGAGGAGGAAGAGGAAGAGGAGGAAAAAGAAGAAGAAGAAGAAGAAGAAGAAGAAGAAGAAGAAGAAGAAGAAGAAGAAGAAGAAGAAGAACAGGGGGCCTTGGTGCTCTCTGAGCTTGGTGGTTTTCTTGCAGATGTTTCATGACCCAACTAGGGAACATAATAAGTGCTAGAAACAAGGAGGAGGAGGAGGAGGAGGAGGAGGAGGAGGAGGAGGAGGAGGAGGAGGAGGAGGAGGAGGAGGAGGAAGACTATAGGGTCCTCGGTGCTCTCTGAGCTTGGTGGTTTTCTTGCAGGCATTTCACAACCCAACTAGGTAACATCATCAGTGCTAGAAGGGAATGGGATTGGAGGAGGAGGATTGTGGGGGTTGCATGGTGCTCTCTGAGCTTGGCTGTTTTCTTGCAGATGTTTCATTACCCAACTGGGTAACATCATCAGTGCTTGAAGGGATTTGGGTTTGGGAGGAGAAGAAGAATGATGATGAGGAGGAGGAGGACTGTGGGGTTCTTGGTGCTTGGTGGTTTTCTTGCAGACATTTCATGATCCAACTAGGTAACATCATCAGTGCTTGGCTAGAGAGCACTAAGGGTCCAACAGTCCTCCCCCTCTTCCTCCTCCTCTCCACAAACCCCCCTCCCTTCTAGCACTGATGCTGTTCCCAAGTTGGGACATGAAACATCTGCAAGAAAACCACCAAGCTCAGAGAGCACCAAGGACCCCACAGTCCTCCTCCTTCTCTTCCTTTTCCTCCTCCTCCTCCTCCTCCTCCTCCTCCTCCTCCTCCTCCTCCTCCTCCTCCTCCTCCTCCTCCCTTCTAGCACTGATGATGTTACTTAGTTGGGTCATGAAACATCTGCAAGAAAACCACCAAGCTCAGAGAGCACCAAGGACCCTACAGTCCTCCTTCTCCTCCTCCTCTTCCTCCTCCTCCTCCTCCTCCTCCTCTTCTTCCTCTTTCTCCTCCTCCTCCTCTCTGCAAATCCCCTTCCTTCTAGCACTGATGATGTTTCCTAGTTGGGTAATGAAACATCTGCAAGAAAACCACCAAGCTCAGAGAGCACCAAGCACCCTTCGTTTCAATCCTGAGCAGCAAACATTTTCTTCCATTGGCACAACCACGTGATTCAGAAGGAAAATAAACTGACCGCATAATATAGGACATGTTCAATTGTCGATAGGATCTGGAACATTCAACAAGGTTTCTAAAGATGTTTTAAGCATAAACCTCCTATTACTTCTCTTTTTTAAACCTCTTGCTGCTTGGGGTACCTGCCTTTGGCCAGATTGTGCCTGAAAATCCCCACAACGCTGAGATCAGCAGAAACATCCAGACTTAGTCACAACCACAAATATAAACTGCCTGTTTTAAAAAAGCAGATGATTGTCTCTGGAAGGGGAAGATAAGCTTGGGAGTAAGAGAGAATCATGACCAGTCGCAACAGATTAGATCTATCAAACTCCTACAACACCCCCCCTCCCTCCCTGGGCTGTGTGCCTTGTTGCGTTGATTTTGTGCTTAAGTCTGCAGCTTTCGGTGAAAATCTGATCTCCAAATGACACATTTCCAGAGGAAAAACTGCAATTGCCGAGAGGGAAAGGGGGATAACTACAGACCCTGATATTTCAATCTGGAAATGAAAGGAAGGTCGGCCTGAGGTCTCGTTAATCAAGTGCAAGTCGATCTTAGAAGGCTTCGCCACCACGTTCCTGCTGCTTAATTACAACTGGAGCGTTGGTGGAATTAGCTGCGCCCTCGTCTTATTTATACGAGAAATATCTTCTCATGTTTCTGTCAGCCCTTCTTCATTCAAGAATCAGGAAAGAAAACCACAGGACTCCATTGGTAGAAATCAAGTGTACTTTTACTAATTATAAATGAATAGAAGCGAAGCTAAGCGAAGTCTGATTATTTAGGCGCGAAAGCGAATAATATATTGTATAATTCATTCCCCTCCCCTTGGCATCCCGAGCACAGTCCAATCCTAATTCTCCCAGTTGTCAGGTGTGAGATAACTTCGAAAGGCATCACCAGGATGGAATGCTGGTTCCGTTGGCCTTGGCGGGAAACACTCCTCCTCCACATGCACAGTAAGGTGGACAGTTCAAACTCTAGAATCTTCCTCCAGCACAACAATCAGTTCCCTCCCAAATACCATGCACCCCCCCCGTTTCAATGGCAGCCGAAGCAGCAGTAAAGCGGAGGCTGACAGTTTCACTAAAGTTAGGGTTGCCCAACGGACGATTGAGGGTTGACTCTCTGCGGAAGGATTCCCTCGACTTTGAGGAGATGGCACTTCTGCTGGTAGCCTTGGTGTGAGTAATCTCCAATAGACTAGAATAGAATCAGCTGGAAGGGTTTTTGGAGGTCTCCTAGTCCAGCCCCTGCTCAAGCAGGAGAACCCGGCTGAACCCAGGCCGGAACTGGGTTTGGAGAACTTCTGCAGATTGAATTAATTCTTCAACATGAAGCTTTCATATAAATCTAGTATCGAAGCAACCTGGGTTCATCTTGAAAAAGGCTAAGGTGGTTGATGGTCATGTCCATGGGTTTTATAGATGAAAAAGTAGCTAGATTTAATAACTTGGTTGGGTCCAGGCGTTTAATTTTTTTAAAAAGTGTTTCTAAATGATTAGATAGAGCGTTTTTGCCTTACGTGGACATCAAGTGAATTTTGGAGTTTTTATTAATATTGATTCTATCATCTATCTATCTATCTATCTATCTATCTATCTATCTATCTATCTATCTATCTATCTATCTATCTATCTATCTATCTAATCTATCTATCTAATCTCTCTCTCTCTCTCTTTATCTATCTATCATCTATCTATCTATCTATCTCTATCTCTATCTATCTATCTATCTATCTATCTATCTATCTATCTATCTAATATCTATCTATCTATCTATCTATCTATCTAATCTCTATCTATCTATCTATCTATCTATCTATCTATCTATCTATCTATCTATCTATCTATCTCTATATCTATCTATCTATCTATCTATCTATCTATCTATCTATCTATCTATCTCTATCTCTATCTCTATCTCTATCTCTATCTCTATCTCTATCTCTATCTATCTATCTATCTATCTATCTATCTCTATCTCTATCTATCGATCGATCGATCGATCTATCGATCTATCGATCTATCGATCTATCGATCTATCGATCTATCTATCTATCTATCTATCTATCTATCTATCTATCTATCTATCTATCTATCTAATCTCTCTCTCTCTTTATCTATCATCTATCTATCTATCTATCTATCTATCTATCTATCTATCTATCTATCTATCATCTATCATCTATCATCTATCTATCATCTATCTATCAATCAATCATCTTTCTATCTATCATCTTTCTATCATCTATTTATCTAATATCTAACCAGTTATGTCAGATATTTTCTATTGCATTTGTCACATCTGTATGTAAGAGCTCACATAAAATATTGCATTTG
Source organism: Thamnophis sirtalis (assembly GCF_051295495.1). NCBI lineage: Eukaryota > Metazoa > Chordata > Lepidosauria > Squamata > Natricidae > Thamnophis > Thamnophis sirtalis. The sequence continues at coordinate 81,719,313 of NW_028261389.1, forward strand.
GACTTCCTCCCTCCCTCCCCTCCCCCCTCCCTCCCCTCCCCTCCTTCCTTCCTTCCTTCCTTCCTTCCTTCCCTCCCTCCCTCCCTCTCTCGAGTACCATAACTCACTGATATCAACAAAGATCTTGACATGGTCCTTAGCTGTACCATGTCTTGTGGTTGTTGTACGTTCTCCCCCCCACCCCCAATCTGTTGACCCTAGTAGACAATTAGATATTTTATGCTGCAGGAAATCACCTTATTCCTCCCTGACAAAGACAAATTGAGGAAGACAAGTTCACCCAGGTAGGGAAGATAGGAATCAAGCCTAGCCACAATCTGGCTGTCTTGACGGGATTTCAGAATATTTTTTCCTTAGGAGAAATCTTTGTAGTGGTTGATGGCCTCTGCGCCTGGCAGCTACGTTGAGACAAAGAACTTTGTAACACAGTGTAGTTTATGTGTGTGTTAAAAGGGGGGCCTTCTTCAGTTACAATAACTAGCTGCATTGCCCTCATCCTATGCTTTCCCTGCTAATCCTGTCGCTTTTTCCTCCAAGAGCCCTGTGTTCTGAGCTTCTATAAAATAACCCATTCTCGGTTATGAATAATAACTTATCCACTTATCGCTTCTTTCTCGTGTGCCCAGTGGGGAATCTTTGGGATGCTCTTTTGCAGACACCAACAGAAACCAAAGAAGGAAGCAAGGTGATGAAGAAGAAAGAAAATAACCGAAGGAGGCGCCTTAGGAAGAATAATTTCCACAGCTTTAGAAAAATACAGTGGGGAATCAATCAATCAGTAAAAAAAAATGTATTTATGCTCCAAGATCAGATGCAAGAGAAGCAATTTGACACAATAACTATGAAGCGAACTTTTAAAAATTGTGTGAAAATCCTACTACAGTTAAGAGCCAGACATTGCCACAATATTATGAGGGGGTGGGGGGGGAGGGAGACAACTGAACAGCTGTGGCTGTGGATAAAAAAATCTGGCAATAGTCTTAAGTGTATTTTGAAGATCGGGAGAAAGAAGAGGATTGCCAGGTGGTGACGGCCATTGGAGGTGTTAAGAACTGCAAGGATCCTTGTGGGAGGTACAATTTAATAGCCCAGGTGAGACAGGTTCTACCTCCAAGTAATGGGAAACCTTATATCTCTACCTGTGGTTGTTGCAATGATGACATCCCAATTGAGGTCATGAGAAATAGTCTGTGGGTGGATGGAATATTGAAAATATTCCCAATTCAGGGAGGGAAGGCCATTTTGGATTTTAAAGCATTGTCAATGTTGATGTCTACTCCTTGTTGTAGGCCACCAACAGCCAGTGGAGTTGGCAGCAGATTCGGACAGTGAGGAGGTTGGGGAGGAAGATGGGCCAGTCCTGGAGTCTGGGGGAGGCTCCGATGAGGGCTCTGCTTCGGAGGCCCTGGGATGGTTTTCTGGTGGCCTTCAGAGTTCTTGAGAAGCTGCTAACAAATGAAGGGAAAGAAAAAAAGGACGATAGATGGAAACGTCTTTGAACATTAGTAGCTCAGGTTGATAGTTTTTTTCAAAGTTTTTTTTATTTTTAATCTCATACACACATTTACAAGTATACATTTTCATAGTTATTATTCTTATCACATTTTAACACTTTTAAACATTCATTTTTCCATATAAAAATTAAAATATATTATCAGGATTGCTTTGCTTTACCATCCCATACACCTATTTTGTTTACCTACTTTCCTTTTTTCCCTTCCTCCCTTCTCTACTTTCTTCTCTTCCTCTCCTTTCCCTTCCTTCTTCCCCTTTTTCTCCCCTACTCCACTCTGCCTCTTCCCCTTCATGCCCTCTCTCTCCTCATCTTCCTATCCCTCCCCAGCTTCCTCTCCTTTCCTCTTTCTTCTTTCCATCTCCTTCCTTCTCTTCTTGTTGGTAGCTGTGTTGTCGGTTTGAGCTTCGAGCTTGGTGATTTGGTTGCAAACGTTACATCCCCATTCGAGGAGACATTTTCAGTGCGCTTTGGATTGGGGCAAACCGAAGCACACTGAACATGTGCTTCAATCTCCTCCAATGGGGATGAAACATTTGCAACCAAATCGGCAAGCTCGGAGCTCAAACCAACAATGTAAAGATGATATGTATCAAACTGTTCAGGAACCGATGGATGGTTTTTAATGGGTTCATTCTTTCTTTTCTGAGATCCCTCCTTAGTGGCATCGTATCTGAGACACCTTCACTGTTTCCTCCACCTCCTTAATATTGGTGGTGACCAGTGGTGGGTTTCAAAAATTGTTGGAACCTACTCTGTGGGTGTGGCCTCCTTTGTGGGAGTGGCTTGCCACCCATGTGACCTGATGGGAGTGGTTTGCTGTGCATGTGACTGGATGGGAGTGGCTTGCCGCCCATGTGACTGGATATGAAATTATGAATTAGTACTTAGGTCGGTCCAAGTAGCTATTCAGAAGTTAGTGGTTAGAAGCAATCGTAAAGCAAGTATATGGAATTAAAACCAGAAATATTTTGTTGGCTATTTGAAAGGGAGTATAATATATATTTAATTTTTTCACATGTTAGCAGCTGCTGGAATTGTGTTTGCACAACAGTGGAAAAATGGAGATATATAAATGAATAAATATTACAAAGTGCAGGAATAAATAAATAAATTGACAATTAAAATCAAGAAGGCTTTGAATACTTTTTCACGTGGGATTGGTTTTAGCAATTGCAAACTAAAGGAAACAGAAATTAGAAATCCAAAAGTATGAAAGAAAACACCAATTATGTAAGGAAAGGTCCCTAAAATATATAAGGAAATATTACTAGATCATTATTAATGCGTAGATAACTGCGGGACATTACACACCCACCATTGGTGGGTTTCAAAAATTTTTGGAACCTCTTCTGTAGGTGTGGCCTGCTTTCCGGGTCCACTGGTGGAACCTCTTCTAACCGGTTCGGTAGATTTGACGAACCGGTTCTACCGAACAGGTGCGAACTGGTAGGAACCCACCTCTGGTGGTAACCAATGTACACAAGGATTCGTTGGCCTGCTCCCATAAATTTTATTGCCAAGTTTCCAGATCTCTTTAAAGTATCGGTGATTTTTTTTTACCAGAGGCAGTACATGTTGATTTGGGGTGTTTTTTTCCTGCTTTATTATTTTTCTTCTCAGCTGGAAGCAATACCCAGACATGGGTTTTAGCATTCCACCCGTGTCTGAATGTGACTCTTGAACCAAAAATTACTCATCCATATTATATTGGTTGGCTTTGCTACTGTTGTCGCAAAGAATGATGGATTAGTTCTGAAACCAGAAAAGTACCAGTGGGACTTTGATGTTTTTTTTTTTAAAGAACACACAACTCAACTCAATTTCCTGCTGAAAGAGATGTGTTAGGACAAGGCCCGGAGTTTCAAAACTGAAAGTCTCTTTTTTGAAAGTGGAATGGAGACCACTCTCATTCTTCTGGTCTTCATGTTTATTTAAAATCTGCTCAATGTACAAATACGTTGATAGGGAAATAAGCTCAGACATGCCACAGGGATAACAGCTCCTGGTCAGTCTGGATGCTCTCAAGAGTTACCGTTTGGGTCCCCAAACTTAGCAACTTTAAGACTTGTTAACTCCTGGAGAATTCTGGTCCACAAGTCTTAAAGTTGCCAAATTTGAAGGCCTCTGCTGTAGGCGCACAAGAACGTAAGCTCTATGGATTCCCTGGTGATCATTCATGATGAAAAAATTTGTTCGCCATTCACCTATGCCATTTTTTTCAAGTACCTCCACAATATATCGGTAGGGTCTGCCTCCCAGCTCGCTCCCCCCACGTGCCCAGTCACCACCTGCTTGCTCTCTTGTCCCGTCTGTCCGCACCAGGATTGCCACGCCCACCCACTTCCTTTGCCGGAGCGGAGGGCTCGGCTGTTGGAAGAAGCCCGCTGGGAGGGGAGGGGCAAGGAGAAGCCAGACGAGGTGCTCCTCCATGTCATAGTTGGCCATGCCCACCCAAACACATGACCACACCCACCTAGTCATGCCCAACCAGTCACGTGACTGCCAAGCCACTCCCACCCAGTCACATGGCCACCAAGCCACACCCACAAAATAGGCCACGCCCAAAGAATATGTAGTAAAAAAATTTGAAACCCACCACTGATCTCTATGTCTGTCTGTCTGTCTGTCTGTCTGTCTGTCTATCTATCTATCTATCTATCTATCTATCTATCTATCTATCTATCTATCTATCTATCTATCTATCTATCTTCATCTATCTATCTATCTTCATCTATCTATCTATCTATCTATCTATCTATCTATCTATCTATCTCTATCTATCATCTATCTATCTATCTATCTATCTATCTATCTATCTATCTATCTATCTATCTATCTATCTATCTATCTATCTATCTATCTATCTATCTATCTATCTATCTATCTATCTATCTATCTATCTATCTATCTATCTCTATCTATCATCTATCTATCTATCTATCTATCTATCTATCTATCTATCTATCTATCTATCTATCTATCTATCTATCTATCTATCTATCTATCTATCTATCTATCTATCTATCTATCATCTATCCAAGCTCATTAAACACAGCAAGAAGACAAGGGCAATTTTTTTCAGTTTTGCCTATCTGAAAATGTAAGACTAAATTATACTGCTGCTGATTAAAAAGAAGAGGTTCTGGAAAGAAGGTAGTTATGTATATTGTAACCACGGAGTAAATTTACAATTGTACTTATGACTGTTGTGAAGAAGATTGGAAGCTTCTGCCTTGGATCTTTTTTTCCTTCCCTTTTCTGTTTTTCTTCCTTGTACTTTCAGCTCTCTTCGATTTTTCCCCCCGCTTCCCATTAGTTTGTGTGAGTTTTCAACCTTCTTTTTTTTAAAAAAAACATGAAATTATACATAAAAGATGAAAATGTAAGAATAAATTGAGTTGTTGTTTGTGGCTAGAAGGCGTGCGGGGGAGGATCACAAGTTTAATATTAATTAAAACTGCACCTTGGCTTTTTTCCATTGACAACTTAAGACTTACTAAAACGTAAACATCACATTGAAGTGAAACCCTTTAAAATGAACTTGTTTTCAGATAAAATGAAAGAAAGTGTCTTCTGCTGTCTAAGATTTTCCTTTTTTTTAATGGTTCAATGGTTTTTTATAGTTCTTCAGACGAATCCGTTCAGCACAATTAATCTGGAAGCGAGTGCTTTAGAATTGATTAGCCCACAGCCCATATAAAAATACTGAATAAAACATAAAACATCACACAGTAAAACCAGATCTAAAAGTCGAATACAAGAAACAGATTAAACGAAAACAAAAATTAAATAAGGAATATGACATCCTGTTTCTGTGTTGCCTCTACAATTTATTATGACCAGACCGACATATGTTGATCTCAACTGAACTATTTTATTCAAATAAAAGCCTGTATTATATGTGATTTTTTGAACTCTGACTGCACATTAAATATTTTGCTTTAATATAAGGGTTCCCAACAGTTCGTCTGTCTAATGTGCAGTCCAAGATAGCAACCTCTTTCTTATACAAATAACAATCAAATACTGTGTAATATATAAGGAGCCATGGTGGCTCAGTGGTTAGACTGCAGCATTGCAGGCAAAAACTCTGCCCAAAGCCAGGAAGTTCAATCCTGACCAATTCAAGGTGAACTCAGCCTTCCATCCTTCCGAGGACCCAGATTGTTGGGGGCAAGAGGCTGACTCAATATGCTTAGAGAGGGCTGTAAAAGCACCATGAAGTGGTATATAAGTCTAAGTGCTATTGCTATCTTAGATAGATAGATAGATAGATAGATAGATAGATAGATAGATAGATAGATAGATGGATGGATGGATGGATGGATGGATGGATGGATGGATGGATGGATGGATGGATGGACGGACAGATACATTTGTGCATATTCAAAAAGGATGAGACTTCAATTCCAACATCATTACTACGTTCACTTTATAAATACACACACAAACACCCTAGTGAATACTTGTGGCAGCCTTACAATAGCGTTTCAAAAACTAGACATACCCAGTTCCTGCAACTGTTCTTCATATGTTTTAGCCTCCAGTCCACTAACCAGGATTCCCCTGGTTGTCTTCTAGATGACTACTTCTAGATCCAACCTCGCTGGACTTTTTGGATGTGGGCGACATTTGGCTAAGTCTACTGAGGTTAAACTGTGGAGAATGTTTATGAAAATGTATTTATTGTTATCTGTGTTCCTGTCCTCTCATCTAGACAACCAGAAGAAAATGCTTCTCTTTCTACATTAGTCATTGTAGTGGGAAAATTCTACTTGTGTTCCTGGTTTGGTGGGGGAATATATTTTCAGTTCCAACAGAATTTATTTTCTTAGTGCCTCTATGACAAGGTTTATGAAAGGCTTTCCAACCATTGTGTATGTTTGTGTGTGTGTGTGTGTCTGTTTAACACTTTAGCTTTTTACTCCTAGGGGCTGTTTCTACATAACTATCTTGATTCCATGTCAATGGCAGTTTCTATGTTTTATTTAGGCGTGCTTTATCTTCGGATACGACTTTGAGTTCTGACTTTTACATTGTTTATAACCCTGTCAATTATTTATCGTGATGCAATGCATCTAATTATTTTATGACGTTTGGTTCCTTCTGTTTAGTTCTTTCTGGTTTTGATGGGCTGAGTAATGAGCAAGTTGTGCTCAGATTGCCTGTCACAGAATTACATGCCTTACGTGTCACAGAAATGGGTTTAATAAACAAGGAACACATTTTGGTCCTTTTAGAGAAGCCCTCCATGTTGGGAAAAAAAAAACTATAAAAATACCTTCATAAGCCCGGCTTTTATGAAGTTTTTCTCATTCGATGCTTTATGAGGGGATTTGTTTATTTTGCCTGGATGTCTGATGGTCTTTAAAATTAGCAGAGGAAAAATTGCAGCATTTTGCGACTGATGGGATGTAAACGAATCAGAAGTTGGACCGAGGCTTGGTCCAAGTCCTTCAGCTGAAGGAGATTCACGGGTGACTTTGGCCAATCACTCTTGGGGAGTCCAATGTGGATCGCAGGGTTGTTGTTAGGGATGAAAAGAAGGGGAAACCTCAGTTGAGCTCCTTGGGAAAAAGGGAGATGAATATCTAATAGTGAATAAAATGCCCATTGGGAATCACCAAGGAGCAACAATATGGCACAGATCTGCAACGATATGGCTAACGAAGAGTTAGCCTTCCCTCCTTCCTTCCTTCCTTCCTTCCTTCCTTCCTTCCTTCCTTCCTTCCTTCCTTCCTTCCTTCCCACCCTCCTATCTATCTATCTATCTATCTATCTATCTATCTATCTATCTATCTATCTATCTATCTATCTATCTATCTATCTATCATCTATCTATCTATCTATCTATCTATCTATCTATCTATCATCTATCTATGTTGTATTTGTGCTGATAAATAAATAAAGGGAGACTAGTATAGATCTATTTCAAGCTATTTAGCTCTCATCAGCTAGCCATACCCTTACTGGGATTCGAACCTGGGCTGTATTACATATTAAGATGTGTTAACCACTAAGCCACAAGGTTCTCCTCCCTTATCAGCTGATACTGGGTTTCTGTCTGGATGGTCTCTTGTGACGAGCCGATAGACAGAGAAAGGAAACAGTAGGCTTCCTCCCATATTTGGGCATACCAGGGGTTGTGACACTAAATACCTATCTATCTATCTATCTATCTATCTATCTATCTATCTATCTATCTATCTATCTATCTATCTATCTATCTATCTATCTATCATCTATCTATCTATCTATCTATCTATCTATCTATCTATCTATCTATCTTACCTTCCTTCCTTCTTTCCTTCCTTCCTTCCTTGATTCTTTCCTTCCTTCCCCTTCCCTCCCTCTGTCCCTCCCTCCCTCTATTTTAATATAGAAAATGCTATTTCACAATTGATACAATTCCCTTACAATCGTGAAACCCACAGCTTTAATTAACATCCACAACATTCTTCCTGGGATGGGCTAGATGACCTAACTCCATGATGGTGAACCTATGGACATGTGCCACAGTTGACGTGCAGAGCCATATCTTCCGGCACATGAGCCGTCAGGTCCAGTGTGCATGAGTGTGCCGGCCAGCTGATTTTCAGCCTTTCAGAGGGCTGGGGGAGGCCATTTTCGCCCTCCCCAGGCGTCAGGAAAGCCTCCAGAGTCTGGGGAGGGTGAATAATGGATCCAACGCTCCTACTGGAAGTTCGTTAGGCATTTTTGGCACCCAACAACAAAAAGGTTAGCATCCCTGACCTAACCCCAGAAACTCACAATTCTTGTACACTTGTTAAGTGATCTAATTCCACAATTCCTGCTGTTTTGTTCAACTTTCCCACCAAACTCCTCCGATGCCGCATTTGCCTTCAGCCATTTCTTGGGTCATTAACCGCTCCACCACTTCAGCCGATCAGGCAAAGCCGAAGGACGAGGGAAAGAAGTGAGAGGCAATTAATCCCGTTTCATCCACCGTAGGAAAATTAACAGCAGGCTGAAAAGAAACGTTTTCCTCGGGAAATGTCTGCTGTGCGAGATGGAATTGGGTGTGCTTGAGATGTCCCTGGATGTGTGGATGATTTCTTGGTGCATTTATGCATCTTAGGGGACACCCCATGATCGACACAGGAAACAAACAGTCTCTATAAATGCTTAATGCGACAAGCCATCCCACCCCCATTTCTAGGTGGGAGATCTGTTTCTCGCAGTGTTTTCTGCTTTTGGAAAACCCAGACTTCTCCAAAAGTTAGGAAACAACTTAAGGAAGTTGAAGGCGCTGGCGGCTTCAGGCATCGCCTGCCCCCATTTATAAAACGAAGGAAGACAAATATTTATTCAACTCTGTCCTCATCCATCATTCTGGGTTGTAATTGTCTGAAGTCGTTGTAACACCAGAGCTTTCTTGAAGCTAAATGTGGCCATTTATATCAATTGGCGCAAAAGGTCAATGAAGGATTCTGTGATTTTGCATACCAATTACATGCAGGTGGTAGCCAAAGGCTAGACCAGCTTCATGGTGTGGCAGAAATATAGAGTTGGAAGAATTGCTAATCCAGTTCTAGCCTTAGTGTGAGGTTGACTGGACCATCTAATACAGTGTTTCTCAACCTTGGCGACTTTAAGTCCTGTGGACTTCAACTTCCAGAATTCCCCAGCCAGCTGGCTGGGGAATTCTGGGAGTTGAAGTCCACAGGACTTAAAGTCACCAAGGTTGAGAAACACTGATCTAATAGATGACCAGCTAGCAAAGAAGAACTCAGCACTTCAAGTGGCAGCGTGTTCCACTGGCTGACAGCTCACACAGCCAAGATATTCCTCCTGATCTCTGGTCCAAATGTCCTTCCTGTTTATTGTAGCTCACCAATTCTTCTAGCCTCGGGAACAATAGGGAATAAATCCATTTCTCCTTCTATGTGACAACGTTTCAGCTATTTGAAGACTGCTAGTCAAATTCTCTGCAAGCTAAATATATCCAGATTCTTTTAGCTGTTGCTCAGAGAGTTTAGTTTAGAGAAGCTTTAGCATTCTCATAGCCCTTTGGTGAATGTGCTCCAGGTTGTTTCCCATCCCTCTTTGATGGTGGTGCCCAGATCTTGACTGAGGTCTCCAATTGGGAGCTGACCAAAACAGGGTAGATATGAAACAATTAACTTGACTGAGTAATTGATTACATGCCATCAAGTTAGGGGAATGGGAGAACTCACCATGGCCAACTTGCTGTAGCCAACTCGACATGAGACAACTCACTGTGGGGCAATTTAACAATTCTATTTAATTTTTTAAAAAATATTTTAATTTTTGACATTCTCATTTCATTCTGTTCCTCATTTTGCACTCCTTCTTTAATGACCTTATTCCACCATTTCTTTGATATTAGTGTAACTCTTGTCCTGCAATGAGTTGGCCATGGCAAGTTGGCCATGGTGAGTTGGCCATGGTGAGTTGGCCATGGCAACTAGGCTGTGATGAGTTGACCTTGGTGAGTTGGTCTTGGTGAGTTGGCCTTGGTGAGTTGGCCATGGTGAGTTGACCACAGCCCCAAGTTAGGGTTATGTCTTAATGATCATGTAACTAGATATTCTCTATAACAACGTGTTTCTAACTTGTTTTCTCCAGTCTTCTAATATTGCTCCCTTCACCAGTGCAACTCTGATCAAGAAAGGAGCAAAGACTTCCTGTAATCTGGACTCTCGAGATGCCTCAAGAGAGCTTTTGCTTTACACACCGTTGACATTGTCATTTTATAATTTTGAGATTGAATGACGGATGGATTTTGCCTTGCAGTCAAAAAGGACCCCCAGGTTCCTTTCATGTCAAGCCAGGTGTGCATTTTGTTTTTCCTGGGGGAGATGCAGATAAACGGTGGCTTTTTAAAGCCCAGGAATGCTTAGATATCCCTCTGTTCCTCAAGGCTTAGGAAACGATTTGCCTCCTGGGGAATGTTTAATTTCAGACTGCTTTGATTTTCTTCAACAAATGCTATCAACGTTGCCAAACACCCATCGAAACATGACCCACTGATTGATATTTGATTAAATTGGAATAAATTAGTGCACAATAAGAGAAAGAAATGGAAATGCGTGGAACTATTAATCTTATTTTTGTAATCTGTTTTGTCAAGCAAAAAAAAAAAAAGAAGCATGTCTAGAAATTGCATATAAGCTGGCCTATTTTATTATTTTTTGCCCTGGAAACAAGGAAGATTTATTTCTTCCAGCCTAAAGGCCAGAATAATTGAAACTAACGAATATCCATCAGTTTTGCATAGTGGGAAACTTGAGTGAATAGAGGGAGATTAATTGGTTGGGAGATTTTAATTTATGATGAATGATTCACTTGACGGATTGCACAAATTCCTCCATGAAAGACTGCAGTCATAATATTCGGAGTTGCTATGCAGAACTGGTCCTCATTTTTAGATCTTGTGATGTCTTCTCTCCTGATACTACTCTCTAACGGGACGGAACAGCAATTTCAATTTCTTTCTCAGGTTTGTAAAGTTAAACATATATTTTATTCCCTCCTTTGTTCGAACGTTTATAAACCACAGGAGCATTTATATGTCACCATCGCTCCCAGTGGCTTCATTAGCTTATCCATGAGTCTCTGGCCAAAAAGGTCTAGATGAGGGGTGTCCAAATTTGGGAACTTTAAGACTTGTGGGCTTCAACTCCCCAGAATTCCCCAGCCAGCAATGCTACTTGGGGAATTCTGGGAGTTGAAGTCCACAATTCTTAAAGTTCCCATGTTTGGATATCCCTGGTCTAAATGGTTTGTCATCAATTCCTCTGTGAACTTTTATTTTTAAAAAATAAAAAAAATCTTTAAAAAAAATCTTTCCTACGCTATCCTGATTTTTTTTCTTTCAAGGCTCCACTAAGCCTAGCTTTTCAAGATGTTTTGGCTGGCAGCTAAGCTTCCATCCGATGCCTTTTGGCTTTGGGGTTCATTCTTCATTGAACTTCTCCCCCGTTATTCCATCAAATAACTTGGCAAGGGGTATCCTGATCTCATCTATCTCTAGTCAGGTGACCCTGAGGGCACAGATAATACTTAAGGGGGCCTCAGCGACTCCCAAGAAGAGTCCTAAGGATGAGATGAACTGCAAGGAATATAAATCCTCCCATTCCCCATTATTCAGCCAGAATAGAATGGGAGGGAACAGAACAGAACGGAACAGAATAGAATGTAGAATAGAGAGTAGAGCAGTGTTTCTCAACCTTGGCAGCTTGAAGATGTCCGGACTTCAACTCCCAGAATTCCCCAGCCAGCATTCGCTGGCTGGGGAATTCTGGGAGTTGAAGTCCGGACATCTTCAAGTTGCCAAGGTTGAGAAACACTGGAGTAGAGAGTAGGGTGAGATGGGGTGGGATGGAATAGAACAGAACAGAACAGAATCTAGAGTAGAGAGTGGCACCTCCATGGTTTCTGAAGGCAAGCTTAATTGTCCCCTTCCTGTTAGGAGGTTTCTCCTTAGTTCCAGGTTGGTTCTCTCGTGAAGAAGTTTCTTGGATGAAAAGCAAAACTTCTTCAAGGGAAAACCCGAGGAAGTCCAGTTGCCCCTTGAAAAACCATCTTTGGGGCAATCATGACCTGGACGACTGAGAGCCTCCATAGACATCCATCTCTAAAATGTAGACTCTGAGATGATATGAATATGAAAGACAACCAGAAGAGGACATATCCAAGAACCTGACCAGCAGCCCAGAAGGGATTGTCTTGTTTTGGGTTGGCCTTTGAGTTCCATGGAGGAGATCAGGTGTCCATATATGAACCAGGCAGGGCCAACTCTGCCTAACTTCCGGGGCTAGAAAATGTTGGTCAGATATTCCCATGTGTTCAAGTTTCATTTACATGCAGATTTATGCTGCCTGTACAGGAGTCAGCCTATCACCTGCTCTCTCTTCGTCTTTGAAAACTTGTATGCAAAGATTCCCCATTATCAGTCTTTAAAAATATCTTCTTTTTTTTTAAATCAAAAGAGTGACATGTTCAGGAAAACCTCTCACTGCTTTGATTCCATGCTCTCTTCCTTTCCCTCGAGGGCAGAAATCATCCCGTCCTCCTAAATAGAAGCGTCTCAACTCCTAGCTCTGCAGTTAAAGGACTTTAGAAAGTAATTTTAGGAATTATTTTTGCCTTGCCGAGCTGCTGCGTCAGATCAAACCACCAGGGGTTACAGAGCTCTGGCTGATGATGAAGCTTTACGTACTTATATATTTAGATTAAGGTGGAAATAAGCAGGCGAAGGGATGGCAGAAACCAGGAGTCGTTTTCTGGTTCTCTATGCCGTTTAATTTTATGAGCATCTTTGCCTTGGATGGCAAATACGAAGGCCTGAAATTCCTTCTCGGCGCATTAAAAAAACAATTTGCTCGCTCACATTCCAAAGTATATTTGCATTCCCTACACACCCAGACTGCAGAAGAATTAAGATTAACCACTCATGAAAATAATAATTATAAAGAAGCAGGGACATATTCCTGCTACTCAGAAATATTTCCACAGCAACAGTCCAATCCATGATACTGTATATAAATGTGAACGCAGCAACTGGAGAACTTTGCAAAGGAAAATCTGATTTAAAAATACGACGTATTTCAAAAGACACGGGGGCGGTGAGGAAAAACTGTAGAAAGGCATTTTTTTGTCAGCTGGGAATGGGATAAATGTTGCAAAAGTCTGAACTAATCATATTGAACAGTCAACATAGCATAATATTTACCGTGACTCACAGGGTTATGTTAAAATTGATGAAAACTTGTGGCGGCACAATTGTTTCCTAATGCAGACTCTGTGCTTTCAAAAGGGCCTTAAACTTTTCGTTTTTAATGTCTCTTTAATGTTTAATAGCTGTCTAATATACAGAAAAGGCGGTGGTTTTGCTGAGAAGGACCAAGGTACAAGCTTATGTTTTGTCTGAATTCCTAAATTCACCCCTGTTTAAATTTAAGGAGTTTTAGACTTGGACAGAATCCAGGAAGACAGACAGCTCAGGAACCAAGAACACTTTGCTTACGAAGGAAAACTTGCAAGATTTTGCATTTCCGGGCAAACTTCCTTAGAGATCTGTTTTTTTAAAAAAAAAAAAAAGAACTGATGTATCAGGAGCCATAAAACGAAGCTATTTTCTAAACCGGCTGTTTGCAAATGGGTAGAAAAAAAAACCCCAGGAACGTCGAAATGCAGACAACACAGGCTGAGCATAAGAATCCAGTCACTATGGTAACCAGGCTAATGTAACACTGCCATGCCTCTGCGAGGAGGGGTATCGTGGGGAGGGGGAGCCTGGGATGAAAATGCTTAAAACTCTAATGATTCCCCCCCCTCCCCAGTTAATGAAATAAGAAGAGGAAATTGCAAAAAAAAGGAGGTCAGGAATGCATGTTGCACCCCAGAAATTTGAAAAGTGGAGCAGAGAATTGAGATTCCGATACGATCTTTTTTTCGGAAAGCACAAAACGAGACTATGAAGAACGCATTAAGGTCAACGGCACCAAGTTTATTGGGAGGCGGAAAATGTAAGCAGGGATAGACTAATGTTCTCATCAAAGGCTTCCATGCACTGCAAATACTTCAAAGCATCCCCAGCAGCTCCAACACTCAGACCAAAGTTACTTCAACGGAAGGCTCCCCCATCTGCACGTTTGCAAGGAAAGAAGGAAAGGACGTCTCCGGGATGAAGTCACACCGTAGCTTAGAGTTTGGGGAAAGTTTGTGGGTCCCGAGCATCCTTTTTCTGGAAGTACGCATGCCATTTAAGGTCTAAGACAGGGGTGAAATCCAGCAGGTTCTGACAGGTTCTGGAGAACCAGTCGTGGAAATTATAGGAGCCGAGGTGGCACAGTGGTTAAATGCAGCACTGCAGGCGACTTCAGCTGCTGCAGTTCTGCAGTTGGGCTGTTCAAATCTCACCGGCTCAGGGTTGACTCAGCCTTCCATCCTTCGGAGGTGGGTAAAATGAGGACCCGGATTGTTGTTGGGGGCAATATGCTGACTCTGTAAACCGCTTAGAGAGGGCTGAAAGCCCTATGAAGCGGTATATAAGTCTAACTGCTATTGCTATTGCTAAATTTTGAGCGGTTTGGAGCCAAGACCTGCTGGCTATGAAAAACTAACTGAAAACCAGCCTGTCATCCTCGGAGCTTCATAAAACCACGGAATATACAAAATCTACTAGCACTTTGGAGGAAGAATTAAGAGAGTTCTTTTATCCATAAATCCACCACCTCAGCAGCCTGAAGTTCAGTCCTTCAGATTGGAGATGGATTTCTGCTCCTTGGTATCTTCTTTCTGTAGGAAATTTTATTTCGGGGAAATCACTCTGGCCCTTGAAGTTGAAATCCTAATTTTGGTCAGGACGTCTTTGCCCTGATCTATATAAGAATATACTGATTCTAAATAAATAAAAAATAGCTATAGAGATTCCCAACAGCCCAAGTCATGGTTGTCCCAAAGGTGCTTTTCCAAAAGACAACTTGGTTTTTTCCTTGAAGATGTTTCTCATCCAAGAAGCTTCTCCAATTGATGCAATGCATGTAACTCCATTTCCTCCGACTCAATAAATCTTGCTAAAGAAAAATTTGGGAGATTTTGCTTGAAAAGGACAACTGCTAGTTTTAGGCAGGTGCCCAGAGCAGCACAATGAGCTGTACAGAAAGGTGTCTTTATTGTTGTTTGACTGAAGACCATAGTCCGCCCCCACCCGAATGTTGTATGAATGTTGCTTGGTTTTAATTATACATTGTGTTTTTTGTTATTGTATGTCTTCCCCTTCCATACAAGTTGTTAGCCGCCCTGAGTCCCCTCAGGGAAAAGGGCGGCCTATAAATAAACTCAACTGAACTGAACTGAACAACTGAAGACAGGAATCTTGCCGGACTAAAGCACGCTTACAGCTTAACTGATAAATATTGTAGGGAGCATCTTCCTTGTAACTCTTCAGTTCCTCAGGGTTGCTCCACAAACATTGGAACCCAACTCCCGGAGTGCTTAGGATGACCTGGTTCAGGTGTTTAAGGATCTCCCCCTCCCACAGATCCAGTAAGCAAAAGCCAAATGTTAGAAATATTTCCCATGGTAAATAGCACTTCTTCCGTGAATATAATTAACTTTTCTTTGTTTGAATGTTTCCACAATAAAATGCATTCTACTTTTGTTAAATGGAAGGAGAGAGGTAAACTAGCTTCCATTGAAGCTTGGACATTCGTTAATAACATACTCTTTTCCAAATCAAATTTAAAACCTTACAGTTATATTCTAAAATATGTGTAGCATATTCTGAAGGAGGAAACACAATAATAAACTTGTTGCTGTTTGTGGCATTCCAAGTAGGCAATATTTGAATTTTTGAGCTTTTTTTTTTCCAATGGAGTATTAAGCTTCTCCAGGGGGTGCTATCCTCCCTTGAATATATTTGAATACATTAACTCCAATTAGAAGTCAATAGAAGGAATAATTTCAGACTGAATTATGTTGATGGATATGCAAAGAGATTTTCTTGCACTTCTATCCATAATAACAGAAGACAGAAGTGGGGGAAAAAATGAAATCTACATAGAAAGAAAAAAAATGGATGGCCAGTCAGTTGGTTCATTAAGGAAAGGCCAATCGGGTCCTAACAGCATCCATATTCCAAAAGTTAAATAGAAAATAAAGATATCAGCCTGAATACTTGAAGGTGTTGTTTGCAAGAATAGCAGGCATTGTATGTCATGCAAATACGATTTCTAGGAAATGCAGGCATTGTAGGTTAAATTGGAAGTAAAAATAAAAAATCCTTATGAGCCTTTTCTGTCCTGAAGAAATAAGAGAATAACAGAATTGTAAGGGACCTTGGAGGTCTTCTAGTCCAACCCCCTTCTCTGCTAGGAAACCTTATACCATGTCAGACAAATGGTCATCCAATCTCTTCTTTAAAACATCTAGTGCGGGAGTATTCACGATTTCTAGAGGCAAATTGTTCTATTGGTTATTTGTTCTCACTGTCAGGAAATTTGTCCTTAGTTCTAGGTTGCTTCTCTCCTTGATTAGTTTCCACCCATTGTTTCTCGTCCTGCCTTTCGGGTGCTTTGAAGAAAAAGTTGACTCCCTCTTCTTTGTGGCAGCCCCTTAAATACTAAAAGACTTCTATCATGTCCCTCCTATACCTTCTCTTTATTAAACTAGACATTCCCAGTTCCTGCAGCCGTTCTTCATATGTTGTAGCCTCCTTCCTCCTAATCATTTTTGTTGCTCTTCTCTGCACTCTTTCCAGAGTCTCCACATCTTTTCTACATTGTGATGACACACACTGGAAGGTATTATAAAGCGGTACAACTAACCCTTCACACGATCTACCTGGATATGCCCACAAAACCAGGAAGAGTCAAGAGGAACCTTTGGGCGTTATCTTTGTGACACCCGCAACTCACTTTCCACCCAGATGTTGAGTGGACCCACCTCATAGCAGCTGGGGAAATGGCTATGCCCAATAGCCTGAGTGTCAGCTCAGCATGGTGGCTGGAGGGGGAATTCTGGGAGCTGAAGTCCAGCGGTCTTAAAGTCGCCACAGTTGAGAAGCGTTGCCTTAGACCAGGGGTCTCCAACCTTGGCAACTTTAAGACCTGTGGACTTCAACTCCCAGAATTCTGGAAGTTGCAGTCCACAGGTCTTCAAGTTGCCAAGATTGATGACTTCTGCCTTAGACCCCTGCCTGGAGACCCCTGCCTTAGACCTTTTGCACAAGGGAGAAAGTGAGGCCAGCATTTAGCCGACCGTGGCTGTTCTCCAGCTGCTCAACTGGACGCCCTCTGTCTCGCAAAGGAATGAACTATTTTCCTCCCCGAGTGTTGCAGGCAGGAAATCAGCAACAGTCAACTAGCAACACCTATGTACTTATCAACAGCTCCTGCGTTCTCTCCTTCTGCCTTTTCATTGACACATTTTCTTCCTTCTGCCAAAAAATGCGGTGCTGTTAAAGTGTTTTCCTTCTTGACGGCAGAATTTTCTAAAAACCTGTCCAAGGAACGAGCACAGCCGTACAAATACTTCCCTGAAGGAGTCTCGGCCACAACTGGGTATTCGCATTTGAATGCCTGATGCAAAAAGAAACGAAGAAGACTCGAGCAATGGAGGAGAAGCTGGAGCATAAGATTTCTAGGTGCAGAAATTGTACCAAATCCTATTCTTGGTGCATTTTGCCCTGAAAGGTTTTTGTCTGATTGAGCATGGTTTTTTTTTCCATTTGTGTCTGGAAATGCTCTGGTTGAAATATCGATGGAGCTTCTCAGCCATCCAGGTCGTGGTTGTCCCAAAGGTGTTTTTTTTTTCTCAAAAGGCAAGTGGACTTTCTTGGTTTTTCCTTGAAGACATTTCTCTTCCTTCCGAGATGCTTCTTCAATTGTGACTGAACCGAAGTCAAAACTGAAGAAGCTTCTTGGATGAGAAGTGAAATGTCTTCAAGCCAAACCAAGAAAGTCCAGTTGCCTCTTGAAAAAGGGCCTTTGGGACTCTGGTTGAAATCTAGCACCTTTTGAATGCAAGCATATGTTCTACCAAGGACCTATAGAATTGCAATTCTGAAGTTGCATTACAATGTGGTCTCATATAATAACAGAGCTGGAAGGGACCTTGAAGGTCTTCTAGTCCAACCCACTGCTTAGGCAGGAAACCCTACACCACTTCAGACAAAGGGTTATCCAACTTCTTCTTAAAAACTTCCAGTTTTGGAGAATCCGCAACTTCTGGAGGCAACTTCTGTTCCATTGATTAATTGTTCTAACTGTCAGGAAATTTCTCCTCAGTACTAAGTTGCTTCTCTCCTTGATTAGTTTCCACCCATTGCTTCTTGTCCTGCCCTCGGGTGCCTTGGAGAATAGCTTGACTCCCTCTTCTTTGGGGCAACCCCTGAGATACAGGAAGGAAGGAAGGAAAGAAGGAAGGAAGGAGAGAAGGAAGAAAGGAAGGAAGGTGGGAAGGAAGGAAGCAGAGAAGAAAGGGAGGGAGGGAGGAAGCAAGGAGAGAAGGAAGGAGAGAAGGAAGGAAGGAGAGAAGGAAGGATCTCTTCTTGATTAGTTTCCACCCATTGCTTCTTGTTTTGCCCTCAGGTGCTTTGGAGAATAGCTTGACTCCCTCTTCTTTGTGGCAACCCCTGAGATATTGGAAGACTGCTCTCATGCCTCCCCTAGTCCTTCTTTTCATTAGATTAGACATCCCCAGTTCCTGCAACCGTTCTTCCTATGTTTTAGCCTCCAGTCCCCTAATCATCCTTGTTGCTCTTCTCTGCTCTCTTTCTAGAGTCTCCACATCTTTTCTAAATAGTGGTGACCAAAACTGGATGCAGGATTCCAAGTGTGGCCTTACAAAGGCCTTATAAAGTGGTATTAACCCTTCATGGGATCTTGATTCTATCCCTCTGTTGATGCAGCCTAGAACTGTGTTGGCTTTTCTGGCAGCTGCTATAGTTCTTGTTTCAGGAAATAGTCCGATCCAGTTAAAAGCACAACTTCATCTTTTTTTAACCCCGAGCCCCGAACCAAGAACAATCCTGTTGAAACTTCCCTTAGTGACGGAGGCATTTTAGCAACAGACTGGAGCAATAAATCTCATTAAGCACCCAAGGCAGCTTCACAGCCTCCAAATGAGATGGGAAAATAATAATTAAAAAACATGTTGCATTCTGAAGTGGCAATCTTCTTGATCTGCAAATTACTTGAAGATATTTAATGCCTTGTATGTTTCTCTTGTGAGCGCAGCTTATTTTTTTTACCTGAGCAAGAAACCTTCCACTGAACTCCTCAATAGCAGAAGTCCATGAATTTATAGATGGTCCACTAACAAGACTTTTGAGGTCCAGAGAAATCCTCTCCCATCTCCAGTATGGGGTGTACGGACATTTTCAGCTCTTTTTGAAGGCGTCAAGGCAAATCAGTGCTTTAAGTCTTGCAGGATCTTAAGGCATCAGTTTTGCCCCTTAAATCCCCAGGAAATGTCATAAAAAGAGGTCCTGTCCCTGTCCCCTTCTGCCCTCAACTTTCCATGCATGGCCTGCTGGAGCTCTCAAGTCAACAGAAGATGGCTGCTCCTTTCTATCTCTAAGGAGTCCCAGAAGAAATTATTAGAAGCCTTGCTCACATTAGGTCCCATCAAGGAAAATCTGTTCCGGCGAGTCTTCACTTCAGCTCTCCTGAAACAAAGTCATTTTCAGGACAACATTGCTTCAGAAGACACCTCCATACTTTGGTCTTTTTCTCCTGTCCCCCAAAACCCCCAAACTCAAACAAGACAGTTCCTTCTTTCCTTCCTTCCTTCCTTCCTTCCTTCCTTCCTTCCTTCCTTCCTTCCTTCCTTCCTTCCTTCCTTCCCTCTCTCCCTCCCTCCCTCCCTCCCTTCCTCATTCACTCCTCCTTCCCTTCCCCTTTCTTCCTTCCTTCCTTCCTTCCTTTCTTCCTTCCTTCCTTCCTTCCTTCCCTTCCCTTCCCTTCCTTTCCCTTCCCTTTCTTCTTTCCCTGGTTGCGATTTTGCCATACTGAAGTGGTGTTGTCTCAGCCTTCGTAATTTGCCCACCTTCCCGCAGGTACATTTTAAACCCATTCAAATATTCTGTGGTGATGCAGATGAAGACAAGGCCTGGGATCTTACCATTGCAATCTGATGATGGTGAAAGAATAAGGGAAAATCTGATAAAAAGGAAAATGGACAGTTTTCTCTGGAGTAGAATAGATTGGCCTATATATAGTTCTGAAGAACATTACATACCTGAGTCCATCATCATTGGGAGACCAGGTTAACTTGGAAGAGGTACTTGTCCAAATGGATTTTTTTTAAAAAAAGCATACCTTGTTAAGTATCTGTGAAGATTCTCAGTCATCCAGGTCATGGTTGTATATACATACACACTTTACACCCAAGAATACCCAAGAACACACTCAGGCAGAAGCTTGTCCACCCCAAGGATAAAACTTCCAGGCACAACTGAGCAATGTGATATATGCAATGCAAGTCCAGATCTGTACATTGGAGAAATAAAACAACCACTTCACAAATGCGTGGCACAACATAGGAGTACACAATCAGGACAAAATTCAGCAGTCCATCTGCACTTTGAAGGCAGCAAAGTCCACGCTCTTGGCACAGAGGACCCCTGGCTTGAAAGAGGGCCAAAGAGGCCATCTACATTAAACTCAAACAGCTCTCTCTCGACAGAGGATGCAACACCAGCTCTCTCTTGATTGCAACGTAGCAGCCCTTTCGGAAGCTCCACCTCCATTTCCACTATTCAGGTGACCTCGAGGACACAGGTGGACCTCCAGGACTCTCAGAAAGGGAGCGAATGACCAGATGACTGCAAGGAATATCAGTCCTTCCATTCTCCATCATTCAGTCAGAACTGAAGAAGCTTCTTAGATGAGAAATGAAACGTATTCAAGGAAAATCAAAGGAAGCCCAATTGTCTCTTGAAGAAAGCACCTCTGGGACAAACCTTCTTCAGTTTTTCTAATATCAAAATCTGCCGCCTGTCACTCATGCGTGAGTGTGGCACTCCTGTAGCTTCCAGGAAGGCGCTGTTTAATTAAAACACTTTGTCTCATTGGAATTAACTTTTTGGTTATGGTTCCCCCCCCCCCCACAACTGAAATAAACACTTATATAAAGCAGACCACTTATATCTGGAAGCCATAGTCTGTGCTTAGAAAATGCCTAATTATACGTGTTTGAAAAGCCACTATCATTTCTCTCCAGAAAAGCCATAATTAATTATTTTCTCTTCCCAACCTTCAAACAAAATTGAAGGGGGAAAAAAGAGAAAACTTATTTGAGGAAACTTATAGGCTCCCTCAACTGCAGTTCTAATTACCCACATTGTCCTATCTGGAAAACATTTCTTATCTCAAAGGGGAACAGTTGCTCCAATCCTATGACAACCTGCTGCATTATGGGTAATGGACAAGCATCCACTTCATAACACTTAGCATTCGCCCGGCTTTTCTTAAAGCAACAAGAACAGTGAAAACAAGAGTGGAGCTTTGGAAGGTCTGTTTGAAATGCATATAAGATCCTTGGCATTGTTGTACATTCTCCATTCATTCTGGTTATCAGAAGAATTTCTGTAAAAAAGCTCTGCTCCCTTCCTTCTTCCCTTCCTTCCTTCCTTCCTTCCTTCCTTCCTTCCTTCCTTCCCTCCCTTCTTCCCTCCCTTGTTCCTTATCCCCTTCCTTCCTCCCATTTCCATTTCCTTCCTTTCTTCCTTTCCCTCCCTTCTTTAGATCGTTCCTTATCTCCTTCCTTCCTCTCATTTCCATTTCCTTCCTACTTCCTTCCTTCCATCCCTCCATCCCTCCCCCTTCCTCCCTTGTTCCTTATCCTCTTCCTTCCTCCCATTTCCATTTCCTCCCTTCCCTCCCTGCATCCCCCCTTCCTCCCTTGTTCCTTATCCCCTTCCTTCCTTCCATTTCCTTTCTTCCATTTCCTTCCTGCCCTCCCTGGAATGGAACTTGTGTAGTTCTCTGATCGTTGGCTTGTTTGTTTATTACCAATTATTATTTGTCCCTGTCCTAGAGCTGAACCCCAGATGAGCGCTGACCCTTGGGTGAAGCAGAGAGGAAACTTTTATTTAGGGAGAGGCTCCATGGCTGACTCTATCAATGTCCACATGACAACCGACCCCTGCGCTAATCAGGGCTCAGCTCCCCTCCTCAGGCCCTGATAAAACCTGGCACTCAGGCTGACAGAATTCGCAAACGACTTTATGGCTGTAATCCTAAATATATTGACAAGGGAATGTCTCCCACTGAAAAAGGAGACTAAAAATACTCGGAGTTGTACTAAGAGCAACACATCTGGTCTAATCCCATTGCAAAGTGGCTCACATTGGAACTGGGTATGTCTAAGACTAATGGGAAGAAGGACCAGGGGTGACAGGATAGCAGTCTTCCAATATCTCAGGGGCTGCCCAAAGAAGAGGGAGTCAAGCTATTCTCCAAAGCACCTGAAGGCAGAAGAAGGAGCAATGGGTGGAAACTAAACAAGCAGAGAAGCAACTTAGATCTAAGGAGAATTTCCTGACAGTTAGAACAATTAATCAGTGGAATAACTTGCCTCCAGAAGTTGTGAATGCTCCAACACTGGACATTTTTAAGAAGATGTTGGAATAACCAACTCTGTTATTCTATTCTATTCTATTCTATTCTATTTCTATTCTATTCTATTCTATTCTATTCTATTCTATTCTATTCTATTCTATTCTATTCTATTCTATTCTATTCTATTCTATTCTATTCCGACTTGACTCAACTCAACTCAACTCAACTCAACTCAAC